>NW_009953594.1:13820-25261 GCF_000747805.2 Chaetura pelagica | reverse complement strand
ATTGGTCCCACAGGAGCTGCTCGTTCCCGAACACGGTCGTGCTTCATGGAGGAAGACTGGCCAGGAAGGAGCATTTTAAAGAACATTTTAAGACTTATTTGCCCACAAATCTCCATGTGATGGGGGTCAAGGCTGGCAGCTCAGGGGCTGAAGCTGAAGAAGAGCTGCTTGGAGGCTGGAGGGGGACACGGCACTGGGGGACGAGGTCACTGGTGGCCTTGGCAGTGCTGGGCTAACAGTTGGACTGGATGACCTTCAAGGTCTTTTCCAGCCAAAAAAGTTGGATGATTCCATGATTCTCCCAGCTGGAAGGCTGAGATGGGGCAGCCCCTGCAGCCTCATCACGTTTCTCAGGGCTTTGTCCCCCCTCCCCTGTCCCCTGTGCCATTGCAGCCCCAGGCTAAAGGCAGCAACAGCCTCAGGGCAGGGTGTGCAGTCTGAACTGGCCCCTTCCGTGGCACAGCAGCGATGTTCCCTCTGGAAAATTCACCCTGGGAGAGTAGGATGGCTCCTGGGGCAGTACAGGTCACTGGGGCCTGGACCCCCATTCCAGAAATTAGGTGTAAACCTGAGAAGAAAAAGCAAACCCATTCTTTCTGCCTGCATCCCTGCCTGTTCACACAGACCAAGGCCAGAGCCGCGTGTTTCGGCAGCCAGAGCAGCACAGTCTGGCTTTCCTGGGCAGGAGGGTGTTTGCACCCTGGTGCTTTCCCAGGCCCAAGTGTTTCCCTGGCTCAGAGCTCCCCTGGATCCTGCCTGTGCTGAGCCAAAAAGGGCCAAAAGCCCAACCAGAGGAGGGGAGCAGCACACCGGCACCACTCCATCCATGAGAGCCTCCATCCTGGGGGAAAGGGGAATTTTGGCTCTTGCACAGCTTGTACCAGAGGAGCTGAGACCCTAGGGACCACCAGGGTGGGGGGCAAATGGCTTTCCAGAAACTGCTGGAGAGAAGAGGAGGGGGAGCAGATCTTCCTCTAGGGAGAAGCAAAGCTCTGGTGCCATCAGGCTACATGGACCCAGACCTGTTAAAGGCAGGAAACAGGGATGAATTCCAGGGGAGGGGGGGGGATAAGGAGCATGGGGAGCCTTTCTGGTAGGGGTCCTGCACCCCTCCTCTGCCCCCCCTGGCCCCTAGCCCCCCTGGCTGTATGCAGAAACAGACATTTTTGGGAGCGGGCTGGCGTCGCTGCCCACTGCCCGCCGGGTTGGGTACAAAACCATAATGGAAAGTTACAATAACCTTTATAATATAGCAATATATTTCATAGTTAAAATAAACTATTATGCTTTCCCCTAGTGTTAAAAAAGAAGCGAGCAGTAAGGAGGCAAGATGCAAACCCAGGGCCAAGCTCCTCAAGTCCAGACAGAAACGTCTGGGAGTTTGCAAAGAGGACGTGGGGTTTTCCTGGGGGTTTTCAGACGTTTCCTTGCAGGCAGCGCAGGGAGGAGGTTCATGGAGCCACAAAAATAACCCAACAAAAATAACCCAACAAAACCCCGAGGCTGTGCCAAAAATGAGCCTGGTTGTGGCTGGGTGGGTGCTGGGGGGGTCTGGGGTTTGGCCCCGCTGGGGGTGCTTCCCGGCTCCGTGGTTTGGCATCTCTTTGGGATGAAAACTCGGCGTCGTGGTGCTGCTGCTCTTGTGCTTTTCCTCCGCCGCGGTGGCTGGTCCCAGCTCTTCCTGTCACTTGTTCCGGGGCACTTGGGGGCCAGAGGTGCCAAAACTAAGTTATCAGGCATGTGACAGCACCGGCTGGGGGAAGGACAGGGGTGGAAAGGGGAATGCAGGCGGGTGTAGGGGGTGGAAAGGGAGTGCAGGGGATGGGATGGGATGTGCAGGAGGTGCAAGGTGTGGGATGGGGAATGTAGGGTGTGAGATGGGGGTGCAGGGGTGTGCAGGATGTAGGGTGTGGAATGGAGGTGCAGGGTGTGGGATTGGGGTGCAGGGGTGTGCAGGATGCAGGGGGTGGGATGGGGGTGCAGGGTTTGGGATGGGGTTCAGCCCCAGGCCTGCAAGGTCCTGGGCAGAGGGCTGGTTTTGGGGTGCAGATTGTGTGGAGGTGAGCCTGGGGGTGCTGGGTGTGGGGTGCGAGGTGCAGCGATCACACCAGCTCCTGGCTCTGCTCCACGCCCAGGATCTCCTGCTGCAACTGCAATCCCAGAGCTCTCCCCGCTGGTCCTTCCCTCCTTGAGTCCCGGTGAGCTGCCAGTGCCTGGTTTTCTTCTGGCTCTCCAAGATCCCGGGCTCCACCTCAGCTCCTCACCTTCTGCTCAGCCCTGGAGCTCATGCCCATTTGCTCCCGCTGGAAGCCTGGCAGAGGCTGGGAGCATTTCTCCCCCCTGGCTGCCCACAGTCCATTGAAGTTGCTGAATTTCAGGCTCTTTCTCAGAATCTGCAACATTTTCTCCCTTGACAGGCTGGAAACCCACTTCCAGAGGTGGGCAAGAGCTTCTCCTGCTGGGGAGGAACCACACTGGGAGCTCATTTTGTAGCAATCCCGCAGCCTTCTTTCTCATCCTCCTCCTCCGGCCCTGGGGGGGAACGCCCCTCACGAACTACTGCTTGTTTTCTTCCTAACCTTGATTGCAGGGCACAAGGAGTAGAACCACCTACCAGTGGCAGCAAGTGGAGTTTTGCACAGAAGAATTCCTGGGCATCAGGCTGCTACGTCCCTGCCTACGTGCGGGCAAAATCCGGCATTATTTATGGAAGGGGAAGATTTAGGGAAGAGATTACAGGCTGAGTATACCTGGAGTAACACAGTGACTTTGATTACAATTACTGACGCTGCTGGGCAAGGTGTAATTAATATTGTGGATTAATTACATGGTTACTTCATCTGTTTAAAAATATATAAATAGCCTCTGCTGAGTTTTCATGGAAAGCAGCAAACACGGGCCCCAAAAGTGGAGCGGGGCGGCAGCAGGCAGGGGTCCAGCAAGGACCTGGCTGAGCCTGAACACACCCCAGGGCAGGACTGGGGGGGGAATAGGGGAAACTGGGAATGGGGAAGGGAAAATGGCTGGTTCCAGAAGTAGCCAGCTGGTGCCCGAGGGTTCTTTGGGCAAAAAGAATTATTTAAGATGAAGCAGGAGGGGCTGCGCTTCGGCGGGCGGTGCCTGAAGCCGATGGTGCTGCTGGTCCCCACCAAACCCAGCAGAAGCAGCACAAAGGCAACGGGCGTTGTTTTAAACAGATGAAGTCCCTGTCCCCGCTACCACCTCGCTCGCCAGCCAACCCCTGGCTCAGCTCAGGGGGATTCGGTGCTGCCAGCTGAGCAGGAGCGCCGGCGTTCCCGGTGCCAGCGGAGGTGCTTGGAGCCAATGGGTTTTTTCACCCAGTAGTTCTTAGGCCACCACCAAGAGCTCGGTGGCTTCCCAAAATACTGCTGGGGGGCTCATGGGTAGGCAGTGATGGGAGCACCAGGGACCCCCCCTCAGCGCCCAGGGCTGGCCCGCCAGCCCCCTTGGTGGCCATCCTGCTTGTTTTCTTCCTAACCTTGATTGCAGGGCACAAGGAGTAGAACCACCTACCAGTGGCAGCAAGTGGAGTTTTGCACAGAAGAATTCCTGGGCATCAGGCTGCTACGTCCCTGCCTACGTGCGGGCAAAATCCGGCATTATTTATGGAAGGGGAAGATTTAGGGAAGAGATTACAGGCTGAGTATACCTGGAGTAACACAGTGACTTTGATTACAATTACTGACGCTGCTGGGCAAGGTGTAATTAATATTGTGGATTAATTACATGGTTACTTCATCTGTTTAAAAATATATAAATAGCCTCTGCTGAGTTTTCATGGAAAGCAGCAAACACGGGCCCCAAAAGTGGAGCGGGGCGGCAGCAGGCAGGGGTCCAGCAAGGACCTGGCTGAGCCTGAACACACCCCAGGGCAGGACTGGGGGGGGAATAGGGGAAACTGGGAATGGGGAAGGGAAAATGGCTGGTTCCAGAAGTAGCCAGCTGGTGCCCGAGGGTTCTTTGGGCAAAAAGAATTATTTAAGATGAAGCAGGAGGGGCGGCGCTTCGGCGGGCGGTGCCTGAAGCCGATGGTGCTGCTGGTCCCCACCAAACCCAGCAGAAGCAGCACAAAGGCAACGGGCGTTGTTTTAAACAGATGAAGTCCCTGTCCCCGCTACCACCTCGCTCGCCAGCCAACCCCTGGCTCAGCTCAGGGGGATTCGGTGCTGCCAGCTGAGCAGGAGCGCCGGCGTTCCCGGTGCCAGCGGAGGTGCTTGGAGCCAATGGGTTTTTTCACCCAGTAGTTCTTAGGCCACCACCAAGAGCTCGGTGGCTTCCCAAAATACTGCTGGGGGGCTCATGGGTAGGCAGTGATGGGAGCACCAGGGACCCCCCCTCAGCGCCCAGGGCTGGCCCGCCAGCCCCCTTGGTGGCCATCACCGCATCAGTTCAGGTAGCCGTGCCCGGCACCGCGTCCCCAGGCGTTAGGCACTGCATTCCCAGCTCCAGCACGGGTCTCCTGGCAGAGTGTGACACCAAGGGCTGGCAAGAAGAAACGTCCCTTCTTCTGCCTGGGCAGGAAACACGGCTCTGGAGAACCCCCCTGGGGCAGGTCACGGCCGGACACAGCCCAGCAATGCGGTGGGGGGGGTCGGTGGGTCCTGGTGAGGGGCTGGGATGGAGCATGGGCAGCAAAGATCAGAGCCTGGGCAAGAAACCACCAGGTTGGCACCTGCCCGGGGCCAGCGAGAGGGGCAGGGGGCAAGGAAAGCACCCCAGCCCCTGGAGGGCTCCACGCAGAGGAGGAAAACTCTCCCTCTGGTGTCTCCATTGCTTCAGTGCTTCGGACTTGTTGGTTTGTTTTCAAATGTGAAGACCTGAGATTGAGCGTGGGTTTTCTGTCTGGCACCGTCCCCTTCCGTCACCACGAGTAGAGGCACCTGAACGGGGACATGGTTCCCCACACCAAGGCGTTGGCAAAGCTCCGAGTGTCACTGCTGGTCCCACCGGCTCCGGCCGAAGGGCCCTGCAGCGCGTCGAGGACCAGAAGAAAGTCCCTGGAGACCTCGGGACCTGCGCGGAAACGCTCCCCCTGTCCGGGGAGGGGGTTCCGGGGGGGCTGCGGTTTAGCAGCTGCTTGAGCTTGTGTACGGGGTGGGGAAGGAGGTGGAACTAACCCCGATGGGGCTCTCGGAAAGAGGAGTTTGGGGGGTGGCCACGGGCACCCCGACCCCCCGCACCTCCAGGACGGCGGCGAGGAGGCGCTGGTGCTGCTGGCGCAGCAGGTCGGCCATCAGCAGCGGCAGGGAGCTGAAGTTGGTGCTGAGCTGCTCCAGTTTGGACTCCAGGCTCCCAATCTGCTTCTCCAGGTCCTCGCTGCGGTCGTTGAGCTCGGTGATGAGGTCGTACATCACGTTCTGCATCTGGGGGAGGGACAGAGGGGGTGCAGGGTAGTCAGTGCCAGGGTTAGAGGGGTCAGTGCCACGGCCTGGGGGGGGGTCACTGCCATGCCTGGGGTGCCACAGCCACTGGCAGAGCCAAGTTCTTTTATGGGCTGAGAGCCACGGTGTCCCAGCCCACTCTGTGAACTCACAGGACACTGTCACTGCACAATATCCCATTGAACCCTGGGCAGGAGGGGGGAAGGGATGACCAGTCCTGTCCTGCCAAGCTGTGGTGCCCCTGGCTGGGGCTGCACAGTGGTGGGGGAGCAAAGGCCTTTCCTGGGAGCTGGGTGACCCCTTTGCAGCCCCAGCCTTGTGGCAGCCATCCCACCACAGCTATTCCCAGCTGACGTTCCCAAGCCGGAGCATCTCACGGTCAGCCAGGTCTGCTTGAGTTTCTCCAAGTAAAAAGAAACACATGGGCAGCCAGGAGAAGCCAAGAGATGACTGCAGGCACTTGCCTTGGAGAGGTCAACCAGAGTGTTGGCTTGGTCACTCAGCTTCCTCTGCTCCATCTTCACGCTCCGCAACCTGGGGAGGAGGAAAGAGCAACATGGCTGCATCCCCCCCAGCTGCAAACCACAGCCCAACACATCATGACCCATGGAAAATTGTCCCTGTGCCCCTGGACCACAATCCCCCCAAGGCTGAGGCTCAGCACCCCCCCCTCCCACAGTGTCCAGCCCCTTACTGGTGAATGGCTTGGAGGAACTTTCTCTGGTGCTTCCTGACTTTGGCATGGTCGATCTTCTTCAGCAATTTGGTGTGTTTGTAGATGAGCCACGTTTCCCTCAGGACATTTGCTGCTGCGTTCTTGATCTGTGAGGGGAGAGTTGGCTGCAGGTCATGGCACTGTAGGATTTCACAAAGATACTGGCCTGGCTCTGCCATGAGCTGGTGCTGCAGGAGGACTTGACCTCCTTGGCTGGAGCCAGGCCCTCAGCTCCACTCTTGCATCTTTGCAAGAGATCATGGGCATGACCCCTAGTGCACCCATATCCCTTTCCTACCAGTACTGATCCTGGAGGAAAAGGACCTGGGGGGGTTGGTTGACAAGGGCTGAACATGAGCCAGAGAGTGCCCAGGTGGCCAAGGAGGCCACCAGCATCCTGGCTGGTGTCAGCACTGGGGTGGCCAGCAAGACCAGGGCAGGGATTGTCCCCCTGTGCTGGGCACTGGGGAGGGAACACCTGGAATCCTGGGGTCAGGTCTGGGCCCCTCAGGATAAGAAGGACATGGAGGGGCTGGAGCGTGTCCAGGGAAGGGCAACGGGGCTGGGGAAGGGGCTGGAGCACAAGTGTGAGCAGGAGCAGCTGAGGGAGCTGGGGGTGTCCAGCCTGGAGAGCAGGAGGTGAGGGGAGACCTGCTGGCTCTGCAGCTGCCTGAGAGGAGGTTGGAGCCAGGGGGGTCGGGCTCTGCTCCCCAGGAACAAGGGATGGGACAAGAGGAAAAGGCCTCAAGTTGCCCAGGGGAGGTTGAGGTTGGATCCTGGGAACAATTCCTTCCTGGGAAGGGTTGTCAGGCCCTGGCCCAGGCTGCCCTGTCCCTGGAGGGGTTTCCAAGATGTGGTGCTGAGGGACCTGGGGCAGTGGGGACTGGGCAGGGCTGGGGGAACAGTGGGACTGGATGACCTTAAAGGTCTTTTCCAACCCAAACCATCCCATGATGCTCCACCTCCAGGCTCCTCACCCGTGTGTGAAGCTGCACCCTGAGATTCAAGAAAACAAAAAAAATCTGCAAGTTTTTCTGCATTCCCACACCCATCTGCCACGCTTGGCAGGTCCCAGCCAGGCTGTCAGCACAAGGATGAGATTCCTCCTGGCTCCATGGCCGACCCGCAGCCCAGCTGCTCCCTCCGAGAGGAACCGGCCCCGCCTGCCTGGATCGGGGCGGCAGATCCGGATCCAGGCTCCGGGGCTCGGGGCTCCCTGGTTGTTGCCTTTCCCAGCCCAACCATTCTGAGGCCCACGACCACCCCCAGGCGATGAGGCTGTGCTCACTGGGGTGAAGTGGAGCACCGGTCACAATCCCAGCACTGGGGTCACCCCTCCAAGGGCTGCACCAACACTGGCTTTGTTACCGTCCCCTCCATAAATGATCCCACCGCTGCCACCGCTTTGCCGCAAGGAGAGAGATGCTCTTTGCCACAAGGATGAGACCAGAGACCCCCAACACGCTGCTGGGAACATGATGCTGGATCCCAGTACAACCAGTTGACTGCCTGGACCCCCCACTAGAGCTGCCATCTCTGGGTCCCTCCACGGGCTGGGAACAGCAGGAGCCCCCAGGCACGGCGCTGAATCACGGGCACCAGCTGCATTCCCGGCAGGAGGTGGGTGAGATCCTGCTCAGTGGGAGGACGGAGGCTGCACTCCCCGGGGGGAAATAAAAGGGGCTCTTCCTGGCAGGGGAGCAGCCAAACCCCCGGCATTGCCCAGACCCTGGGAGGGAGCTGGAGCTGTCTGCTCTCACTGGAATGCTTCCACTCTGCTGGATCCCAGGCCCTCAGGCACCTCCCTCCTGTCATAGGACCCCCACTCCAGGGTACCAACGCCTCCCTCCCCAGCCCCCTGTGCCACCTTACCCTCTTGGTCAGCTGCGTGTCCATCATGAAGTTGTGGACGTGCTTCTCAGCTTTGGTGAGCTCCAGCTTCCTGGCCACCACAGCCACCACCAGTGCAGTGCAGCCAGCACCCTGCATGGGGACAACAGCCAGGGACACCGTTTGCCACCCTTCAGCACCCCTCACAGTGTTCCCCCACTCTCACCAGCACAAAACCCTAATTAGCAGAACCTCCATGGCCCCCACACATCATCCTAATGAGACAACCCAGGGCCCTGCAGGATGGGGACCCAAGATGGGCCTGGGATGGGAGCTGGTGGGGAGGCACCTCAGGAAGAGCAGGGAAGGGGAGCCCTGAACATGGACCCCCTGTGAACTGGAACCTCCTCAAACTGGGACCCCCCCGAATTGCCACCTCTCCTAGCAGCACCAGCTGGGAGCTCGTTTATCCGGGCGATTAGAGCTGGATCTGTGCAGCAGCTGCCAGCTCCCACATGGATTTGGCTTTGGGAAGCCCAGGTGCCAAGGCCCCGCTGCCCACGGTGCTCTGCCCGCACCAGCTGAGCTGCTCCCCCCTCCCAGCACGCTGGCAGACACCCACGGTCCTGGAAAATGCTTCTTAATTTATTAAAGAGTCATTAATTAATATCCTGCTGGATCCTTTAGCATCCCCATGGCCTCACAGCGTGGCCTCAGCTTCCACCAATGGCATCTCCCAGAGGAGCAGCAAGGGGAGCCCAGGGGACCCCCCAGACCTGCCAGGGGGGTCTGTGCTGCTAGGGGAGTGGGAGGAGGGCTATGTTGTGCTGGGTGGTGCCTCAGTTAGAAGTGACAGGCAGGAGGGGAGGTCACAGAGTCCCTGGCACTGGGCTCCTCCCCATGGCTGCTCCCCCACACTGAACTGGGGGGAAACACCAGGTCATCCCCCCCCCCCAAAGGAGTTTTCCCCTCCCAACAGCATCAGCCGTGCTGGACCCCACCTCAGGTGAGGCAGATCAAAGATCTGCAGATAATATAAAAATAATACCTCCTGGCAGATCTGCTCTCATGGGCTTTGGTGGCAGCAGAGCCAGATGCAGATGGTGCCCAGCTGGGACACAGGGACAGGGGTGGCTCTGTCCCCAGGGCCTGGGGCTGAGGGGGCAGAGCTGGGGGACTGGGGCCAATCTATGGAGGGTCCCCAGCTGGGACATTTCACAGGCTCCTTGGAGCAGGTACCCCAGGAGGCGCCAGGGGATGGTGACCTCTGAGCAGGACACGAAGCTGCCGCCGAGCGGTGACACCGGCAGGAGGTGGAGGGTTCCCAGCTGGTCCCAGCTCCTGGGACCAGCAGCATTTGGGATCACTCCGGCTGATGGAAACCAGATGACACCGGCAGGAGGTGGAGGGTCCCCAGCTGGTCCCAGCTCCTGGGACCAGCAGCATTTGGGATCACTCCGGCTGATGGAAACCAGACAGTGTGAGCGGGGGTGGCCAAGGGATGCTCAGGGGCCCCTCCTGCTCCCTGGGGACATCCCTGAGCCTGCCACAATCCGGCTACCAGATCCAACCTAAATTCACCAGTGGGGACCATGGGGCAGGGAACCAGCTGGTGTCCCCCACTGCACCCCACTGCAAAATCCAGCCTGCACCACCTCCTGAACCCCCACACCCTGCTAATTACTGTGCTCACGATAATTGCAGTTATGGCTCCATCAGCTTCCAGGCTGTGAGACCTTGGAGGCGAAGCTGTTACACCTCATCCGTGGAAAAAAAAAGCTGGGAAGCAGGTCCCTCTAAGACCCAGTGTCCCCGTGGTGGGGACAGGCAGAGCCCTCAGAGTGGGTGCCCGGCTTGGCACGGCCCTTACCATGATGCCGGTGAGCAGACACACGCCCTTCCCACAGTAGGTGTGTGGGACCATGTCACCATAGCCAATGGACAGGAAGGTGATGGAGATGAGCCACATGGCCCCCAGGAAGTTGCTGGTTACATCTTGCTGGTCGTGGTACCTGCCGAGGAGATGCAGGGCAGCAGTGTCATTGCAGGGGACAGGGATGGCTGAGGGGAACAAAGGGGGACACAGCAGCTCCTCGGCACAAGGCCGTCCTGAGCGACGTGGAACGGGGTGACAATGCAGGATGCCCCAGAGTGACAGCAGTTGCACAATTTCTTCTGCAGGAAAAGCTGCATGTCCAAAATCAGAGCAAAAACTCCTCGGGAAGGGCTTCTGCTTCCAGCCAGACCTGTCACTATGTCCCAGTCCCGCCACCTGTGTCTCCGGTGCCATGTGGCAGTGAGAGCAGGGGGACGGGAGGAACAGCTGCAGCTCCACCAAGTCCCCACTGCACCAGCTCATCCCCGGCATCCTGCTCTGTGTCTCACTTCCTCAGTGTCCCCTTCCTCTGTGTCCCTGCTCCGTGTCCCCAGTCGTCTGTGTCCCCCCTCCTCTGCACGACCCCCTGCCCTGCCCCAGGGACAGGCCCGGATCCTGCCAAGCATCCGGCAGGCACTTGGCTCGGCAACAGCGCGGGGGGAGCAGCTCCGGCCCCGGAGACGAAGCACACATGGAGCAGCCGCCACTTCAGGGATGCTGCAAACTTTCCATGGCCACGTCCCATCCCGGCAGAGCTGCGAGGTCACTGACTGTCCTGGCCAGGCCGGCAACCGGCTGCGGCTCTTCCGGCAAACACGCAACCGGGGCCCCCAGCCGAGTCCAGCTCCCCGAGCCCCCCACGAGCCCAGCTGAGCTGCACAGGGCTCCTCCCAGGGATGCTTCCTGGGGGATGCTTCCCAGGAGCAGGACCCGACCCAAGCCCTGGCATGAGCAGACAAGCAGCACCTTCACCCCAGTGTGGGCAGGACAGCCCCTCTCCTGCCCGCACCCATCCTTCTCCCTGCAGTCTTCTCCCAGTCTCCTCAAGAAAACATTTGAGGGAAGCCAGATGGAGATTTTGGCAATCCCCAATCTCCCCCCCTAGTTCATCCCTGCTCCCAGAGCAGTTGGGTTTTCTCTACTGAAATGTTTTTCCCCCAAGTAACAGGAGGCATGAACAAGATCCTGGATCAGGGAAAAGAGTTCTGACCTGTGGCAGGGGGAGAGTCAGAGCCCATCTACACAGCCACAGGGTTCCCCAAAACCCTGGCACTGAACCCCCCACATTCCCCTGGAAAAGGCTGAGCCCATCCCACAGGATGTGAGCCCACAGGAATGACCCTGGGAACATCAAGGGGGTTCCAGCACAGCCAGACAGGCAGACATTTGCTCATCCCAAAAGCACTTTGAGCAGAAGGAGCAGATAAGGGGACCCGGAGTGGCACATGCCAAGGGCTGCCACAACCAGTTAGACCCTGGCACCGGTTCCCATCACTCCCTTGTCCATCAAGGTCACTGCCAAAGTCACCAGCCAGCAGGGCTGCCACGAGCATCGCCCCGTGCCGCGCCACACCGAGCACAGCGTGGCCGTGCCCGGAGCCCACGGCAGCACCTGCTC
>NW_009953594.1:5039-13409 GCF_000747805.2 Chaetura pelagica | reverse complement strand
GCCCCCGCCCCGCGGGGGCCCAGCCGGTGCTGTGGGGACAGCTCCGCATGCGGCAGCAAACTGGTTCCTAGCATTGGTGCAGCAGCTAGCTGTGGGGGGACGTGGCCTGGGAGGCCATGGCAGGAGCTGTGCAGCACCCAGAGCTGGTGCATGCCCTGGGGATGGAGCATCCCTTGGGGACAGAGCATGTCCCAGGGGTCCTGCATCCCACCCTTGTCCTGCATCCCCCTGGGTCCTGCATCGCTCCAGGTCGGAGCATCCCCCCAGCTTGGTGCATCCCCAGGTCCTGCACTCCCCAGGCTGGCTCGGTGTATCCCTCCTCGTTGGTGCATCCCCTGGGGTCCAAGCATCCCCCCAGGCTGGTGCATCCCCTCAGATCCTGTATTCCCCAGGTCAGCACATCCCCCCAGGTCAGAGCATCCTCCCAGGTCAGGGCATCCCCATCCCAGCCGGGAGCCCCGGGATTCTCCTCTGCCTCCCTGTGGAGCAGGAGGCAGCAGCAGGTCGCGGCAGCCGGTGCCGGTGATGGCAGCGCCCTGGCTGCAGCAGTTCCATCTGTTTTGTTGTTGTTGTTGTTGTCACTAATGGTTCTCTATTTACATTGCATTTTCCAGCCCAAGCCCCCCCCAGGTGCAGAATCCAACCCCCAAGTGTCCCTGGGGAGCCCATCCGTCTGCTCCCCATTTAGGCGGCACAAATAAAAATCTCCCAAACTAAATTAAGCAGCGCGAGACCATCCAGCACATCCTGAGAGCGTCATCAGGGAGGCAGGAAGGCAAAGGCAGCTGTAAAAGCTTGGAAAACCTCAGCGAGCCACTTCTTCCCTGCCACTGGACCTCTAGCTGCTCTAACATCCCTTCACAGGGTGACCAGAACTAAGGATCCCATTCTGGGGAAGAAGAGTGGTTTTCTTCCCACCTTGCCACCTGGAGTGCTGGCAGGGGCAATCATGAAATAGTTGTGGTTGGAAAAGACCTTTAAGATCATCGAGTCCCAGTGCTGAGCTCCAGGGATCCCTCACCCCTCGCTTCCGAGGCTGGGACAAAGCTGCTGCACCAACTTCAAGGGATTGTGTACCATTTTGTGACAACAGACACCAAACTGTAGTCTTGGGGACTTTCTGGCAGAGCACAGAGCTCTGCCGCATCTATGTGCGGGTGGCAATAGAGTGTCGGGCTCAGCCCCTTGGGGACAGGAATGGCCCTGCACTGGAACAGGACACAGGACATGGCCCAGGATGGATGAGTGCTACTGGCACTTTGCACTGCAGTCAGTGAGGCACCGCCAGCCTGGCACTGGGGCTGGGGACACCCTGCTACTGACCTTGCCCCCCACAGGGGACAAAGGTGTCCCTGGGAGATGTGGTGGTACCTGCCAGGCCGGTCTCCACAGCAACCCCCGCTGATGGCAGTGTGATGCCATGCAGAGGGTTTGTCACCGCGGGGTTGTCATGGCAGTGGCTGGCAGATCCCAAGCAGGCACTGCTGCTTGCCAGCCCTGCCACCCCTCCGGTTCTCCCAGCTCCCCCCGCCTCCCTCAGCTGCCCCCCCCAGCTCCCATGCTGGCTGCCACCACAC
Organism: Chaetura pelagica; assembly: GCF_000747805.2. Taxonomy (NCBI): domain Eukaryota; kingdom Metazoa; phylum Chordata; class Aves; order Apodiformes; family Apodidae; genus Chaetura; species Chaetura pelagica. Next base: position 11,832 of record NW_009953594.1, on the reverse strand, counting down.
GCTGCCCCCTCGCAGGGACAGCCCTGCCTGTCCCCAAGCTCTGTGCTCTGAGGACAGGGCTTTTCCTGACTCTGCCTCCTGCGTGGGATGAGGGTGAGAACCCACGAAGGGCAAATCCTGGGATTACTGCAGCCCCCTACGGCGTGCAGGGACAGCGTGGCTCCACCATGGACCCCAGACTGCTCCTGATCCCAAAACAATGTACATCCCAAGCCATCGTACATCCCGAATCGCCACGCATCCCGAACCACCATGTATCCCAAACCACTACACATCTCCATTACCACACATCCCAAATTACCTCGTATCCTGAACTACCACACATCCCAAACCACTCTGCATCTTGAACCAAATTCTGAACCCAAACCACCATGTAGCCTGAACCACCGTGTATCCTGAACCACCACACACCCTGAATTGTGCATCCCCAACTGCTACGCATCTAAATTGCCACACATCCCAAACCACTGTGTATCCTGAACTGCCATGCATCCCAAAACCACCACACACCCTGAAATCTGATGCATCCTGAACCACCATGGATCCTGAACCGCCCTGCATCCCGAACCATCGTGCATCCCAAACTGCCCTCCATCAACTTGAGTGGCCACACATCCCAAACCACCCTGCATCCCCCACACATCCCAAACCACCACGCATCCTGAACCACCACACATCTTGAACTGCCACACATCCCAATGGTCATGCATCCCAAGCCACCCTGCATGTCCCAGGCATCCCCACACCCCCACCAGCCCCAGCCCCTCTCACCTCTCACACACTCGGACCGTCCAGGCAGCAATGATCCAGAGGGAGATGCTGAAGACCAGCAGCACCGTCCCGGGGCAGATGGTCATGAGGGTCTTCATGACAAAGCGGGTGTTGAAGTTGATCTTGTTGAGGGCCCCGATGCTGCGGGACGAGGCGTCGGTGAAGAGTTTGCTGTGCAGCAGCATCACCCGCGCGATCAGGTAGAGGCGCAGGAACATGGGGATGGACAGGATGATGTCCACGTCGGCGTCGGCCACCGAGGCGGCGTAGGTGAAGGCCAAGCGGGCCGTCCAGGTGAAGAGGTACTGGCCAGGGATGGGGTGGATGGCACAGACACATGGGGATGGACAGGATGATGTCCACGTCTGCCTCTGCCTGGGAGGGCGTGTAGGAGAAAGCCAGGCGAGCTGTCCAGAAAAATTTGTACTCCCCAGGGATGGGGTGAATGGCACAAACCAGCATCTCCAGGCTGATATAGAGGATGCGCTCATACGTCATCGCTATCCGCCAGTCGTCGGCTCCGTTGTCGATCACAAAGAGCTGCCAGGATGCAAAACCACAGTCACCAGTGGCCCTGGATACCCTGCCCCACCAGCACCCTGCCACAGCCTGGAGGGGACAGACACCACAGACCCTCAGAGCTTGTGATGGCTTCTGACAGGGGAGTTGGGGTGGATGGGGAAAGAGAAGGTGGGAATGAGCCTTTGCCATCCCCTCCACGGCTCTGCCGGCGCATCCAGGGGGTGGTTACAGAGCAGGGAACACCCTGGAAATTTGATTGGCGACAGCCAACATGGCTTCAGTAAAGGAAAATCATGTCTGACCAATTTGGTGGCCTGGTGTGACAAAGCTACAAAGATAATGGCAGAGCAACTGACGTCATCTACCAGGATTTGTGCAAGGCATTTGAAACTGTCCCACACAACATCCTGGTCTCCAAACTGTGAAGACATGGATCTGACAGATGGACCACTTGGTGAATCACTAATAGGCTGGATGGCCACACCCAGAGAGTTGTGGTCAATGGTTCAGTGTCCCAGTGGAGGCAAGTGATGAGTGGCACTTGTCAGGGGTCAGGACTGGGACCAGTGCTGTTCAACATCTTTGTTGGAGACACGAACAGTGGGATTGAGTGTCTCCTCAGCAAGTTTGCTGATGACACCAAGCCATGTGGAGTAGTTGACACCCTAGAGGGAAGGAATGCCATCCAAAGGGACCTGGGCAGGATGGAGAGGTGGGCCAATGCCCATGAAGGTCAACAAGGCCAAGTGCCAGGTGCTGCACCGGGGTCAGCACAACCCCAGGCACAAATCCAGACTGGGGGCAGAATGGATGGAGAGCAGCCCTGAGGCAAAAGACTTGGAGGTGGTAGGAGATGAGAAGCTGGACATGAGCCACTAGTGTGCACTGGAGCCCAGAGGGGCAATTGTGTCCTGGGCTGCATCAGGAGAATGTGACCAGTCGGGCTAGGGAGGGAATTCTGCCCCTCTGCTCTGCTCTGGTGAGACCCCACCTGGAGTGCTGTGTCCAGCTCTGGAGCCCTCAGCACAGGAAGGGCACAGAGCTGTTGGAGAGGGTCCAGAGAAGGGCCACGAAGATGAACAAAGAGCTGGAGCAGCTCTGCTCTGGAGCCAGGCTGGGAGAGTTGGGGTGTTGAGCCTGGAGAAGAGAAGGCTCCAGGTAACCTTAGAGCAGCTTCCAGTGCCTGAAGGGGCTCCAGGAAAGTTGGGGCTTTTCACCAGAGAGGGCAGTGACAGGACAAGGGGTGATGGTTTTAAACTGAAAGAGGGGAGATTTAGGTTGGACATCAGGAAGAAATTCTTCACCATGAGGTTAGGAAGGTGCTGGAACAGGTTGCCCAGGGAGGTTGTGGAAGCTCCATTCCTGGAGGTGTTCAAGGTTAAGTCGGATGAGGCTTGTGCAGCCTGGGCTGGTGGGAGGTGGCCCTGTTCAGAGCAGGGAGGTTGGAACCTGAGGATCTTTAAGGTCCCTTCCAACCTCAACTATTCCATGATTCTATGAAAGCTTTAGGGTGCTCAGCCTGGAGCACACACCCAGGACTGGCACAGGGACAGTCGGCATCAACCTGCTCCCACCCGACCCGATGCCACCAAGATGGGTGAGCCCTGGAGCCACAGAACACCAGCATGGGCCACCCCAGCCCCTTGGCTCCCGCCAGCACTGTCCCAGTGTCATCCCATGCCCCGGGTGTAAGGACAAGTTTTTGGGGGGGGGGGAACACCACAGCTGGAGCCACCGGCTGCTGCTGGTGGGATGGGATGTGGTTGTCATAGCAACCACTGGTTCATCCTGGGTACCAGCCCCTCTGGAGACAGAGTTGGGGTCTCTGATGCCACCAGACCCCAGGGGTTACCTGCCCCAGCAGCCTCAGGAAGGACAAGCTGAGGCAGGAGAGGGGCTTGTCCCCAGTGTGACGGGGACACCAGGGTCACCTACAGCAGCAGGGACACATTCAGGGCCTCTCTGAGCAGCGCTTGGCAAAGACACGGCTGGGAAGGGATCCAAGGGGGAGGTAGCAGCTGGCGTGACCGTCACCAGTGTGTCCTCGACCCCACAAAGCACAGAGTGAGCCCGGCTCATAGCGGGGGCCGGGAGCTCTGGCTGCATCCCGGCTGGCACCACGCCCGGGAACAACCCTCCCGCTCTGCCGGATGCCCCGGAGCACCGGCACGGCAGGACACACGGGGCCGTCCCCGGGGACGGCAAGACCCACCGCGACTGACTCACAGAGCGGCCGTTCCCGGCCACCTCCCCTTTTATTTGGAAAGCTCCGCTCCTTTTAGCTGCTTTGTTTGAGAAATTGTTTATAAAAAACGCTCCAAGCTGTCAAGGGAGATCCTCAGCCCATTCCTTCCTGGAAAAGGGTGTGAAAAATAAACACGCTGGCAAGAGGAAAAAGGCAGGGAGGCTTTGGGCTCCTGGGGGTGGGCAACGGGCTGGGGAAGGGAAGAAGCAAGGGGGGGTTCAAGCAGGTTTCCCCCGCGCCAGCCCCTCGCAGCCCTGCGGCGCATCGCTGCGGGTTTCCATGGAAACCTCGATCCAGCGCTACCCGCTGGGGCATCCCCAGCATCCCCACATCCCAGCATCCCCACATCCCCCATCCCCATCTCCCAGCATTCCCCTATGCCACATCCCCACATCCCAGCATCCCCCTATACCACAGCCCCACATCCCAGTATCATCACATCCCTGCATACCAAGCATCCCTAATATCCCACAACTCTGCATTTCCACACCCCCACATCCCCGTATCCCACATCTTTGCATCTCACATTCCCAGATCCAAACATCCCCACATCCCTGCATCCCACAACTCCAGATCTCTGCATCTCTGCATCCCCACATCCCCCCATTCCCAGCACCAGCTCTGGCAGGGGAAGGAGGAAGCACATTGGCCACCACAGCTCTGGACAAGCAGAGAAGCCACACGGGGGGAAACCTTCACCCACTGACACGCAGCAGGAGCCGCGGGCAGCCCGGGGCAGGGACAAGGAGGCTGTGCCCCCCAACATCCCTCTAGAGCCAGCAGCCTCAGCACGGTGCTTGGTCCCAGCACAGCAGTGCCAGGGCCTGCCCAGGGCACCAAGCAGAGCCAGCCCTGGAAACACCAGGACTGGGTGAGCACTGGCCCAAGGGCGAGGACCCACGGTGCTGCCAGCAGCACTTGGCACACCCCGACCTAACCAAGAGCCAACAGAAGGCAGAGCTGGGAGACTGGGGGTTGGTGGGGTGATGGGCACAGGGACATCTCGGGGACCTCCCAGCTGATGGAGTGACAACAGGCAGCTAGAGTGGGGACAAGCAGGACCCCAGGGGCTGGACTCAGAGGCACAGAGATGCCTGAGAAACTGAGATCTGGAAATGGTCCAAAGGACTCATCAACTAATGCAATTAACACTGAGGGAAGAGGCTGAAGCTACTGTCAAGTCTTTCCTGGGGGCCAGGGAAGTCTGGCCGTGCCCCAGCAGTGCCCAGCAATGCCCTGGTGGGGTGAGAAGCCAAGGATTTACAGCCCTGCCAGTCATGCACCCGGCCCGGCTGGATCACCAGTGATCCTGTGATAAGCACCGGAGGGATAACAGGGCAGCCTTGTCTGGAGCAAATCAAGTCCCATCCCAACCCCTTCCCTGCCCACTGGAGCAGCCATGGCTGGACTGTGGCATTCGGCACCTGCCCCGGCACAGCGGGACCCTGCAGAGGGAAGACAGTGGTATTTTGGGGAGCAGAACCCCACAGAGGGACAGCAGTGGGGATCTTGGGGAGCAGGACCCCATGGAGGGACAGCAGTGGAGATTTCAGTTCAGGTGGGTGTTGTGTTTGCACAACCCTCCTCCAAGAACACGCAGCAGAAGCCTGCAAGTGCCCAGGTGCAGCCTGACTGACCCCAACTGCAGTCTCCCCTGGGGTAAATATTATTCCAGCAAAATCCAGAGATCTCAAATATTTGCTTTGAGCAACCACTGCCGGGCTCGCTCCCTGGGCAGGTCCTTGGCAGGCAGGAGACAAACAGGGAGGGGAGTTCCTGCCTCGAGCACCCCCAGCCAAGCTGCCCTGTCCCACAGCCTCGAGGGGCTGAGGTGGGATCCTTGGAGCACCCAAACCTGGCACTTTGGGCTGGGGTTGTCAGCGTCCACTCCCAGGATGTTCCGTGTTCTCGGGGGCGATACGTCCCTCCCCTCCTCAAAACCTGCCGGCGCTGTGCCGGAGCCGGATCCTGCCGGGAAGCGCAGCCTTCCTGGTGCAAACTGCGAGCCCTTTCATTTCCCAGCAACACCAGGGCAGGCAGGGAGGAAGAGACTGGGCAGCCCTGATTAGGAAAGGATTTCACAGCTTTCCTTGGCACCTCGGCCACTCTGAGCCCTTCCTGCCTGCAGCCCCCTCCAGCCACCAGCAGCTCCGCCAGTCTCTATCCCTCCAGACCCTTCGCCATCCCCCTCAAGACCCCAGCAAGGAGGGAGGAGGCTCCGTGCAGGCTGCAGGCTCAGGCTCTGCATCCCACTGGAGTGACTGACAATCCTACCCCAGCCATCCCACCCAGGCTCTGCATCCCACCAGAGTGATGCCAATCCCATATCCCATCCCAGCCATCCCACCCTGTCAGTCTCTGCTTGGCAGGGGTGCCACTGGGACCTACCTGCACCTCCCGTGTGTGGTAGGCGACGATGAGGCCCAGCAGGATGACAGTGGAGAGGCTGATGAGGCATTTCAGGGCCAGGGAGAACATGGAGCCCTGCAAGGCAGAGCAGGGTGGGTGTCAGGGGGGACACAGCAGAGGAACCCTCCAGCCTGAGCCCCACGTGGCAGCACCCTAACTGATGGTATAATTAGATCCTCCTGCAAATTAGCTTTATGTAAATTAAAACAGCCCCTGATTCACTGGTGAGGGAGGTGGCTGCTCCCGGGCACCCTGGGAATTGCTGGATGCTCCATGTCCTCCTCCAGCTCCCCTCCAGATCCCACTTCAGTTCTGGGTGAGCCCACACTGCCGCTGGTCATGACTTGGCCCTGCTGGTGCTGGGGCACCTTCCAAGTACCTGCAGCCCCACACCAGGGTGTCATCCCCAGACCAACCTGCCCTGTCACAACAGTCCCATGTCTCCACCCCAGCCCAGCACACTGAGAGCTGGCACACTCACAGCATGCTGAGACCCAGCACACACACAGCACTCCAAGACCCACCCAGCACACTCATGACACCCTAAGACCTGGCACACTCATGGCCCCTCGCCCCCTCCTTGGCTCCCCAGGCTGCCCCCAGCCCCTCAGCCCCCCAGTGTCCTCATCCTGGCAGGTCGGTGGCACGTGGTGGGGACCGTGTGTGGTGGCGGCAGCAGCGCATTGTTCAGGGCTTGGCTCCGGCTGCCCAATTGTGTGGATATAATGGCTGGTGCTGAGAGAGGCACCGGCCACCAAACCATGGCTATTAATAGTTAAACTCCAGGGCAGGGCTGGTGCCACAACCAGACCCTTCCCGAGGGCACTAATCCTGCCTGAAGCCTGG
>NW_009953594.1:3476-4091 GCF_000747805.2 Chaetura pelagica | reverse complement strand
GCCCCATCTGCCGGCCGGGCCCTGGGCGCTGCTCCGGGCCCTGGCGGCGGCTCTGGTTTCCCACCAGGGGCTGCCGAGGGGGTTCAAGGGCAGTCGCTGGGGGATTCCAGAGTTGGGAGCCAGGGACTCCCCCTGCACCCCACAGCTGTCAGCATGAACGTGGTGGTGGGCACCAGGTCAGGGCTGCGGTGGCAGCGCTGACTCATGGGGTCTTCCCTGCCTGACCCAGCAGCTCAGTGTGACACAGTGGCACCAGTGCTGCTGCCAGCCCAGCGAGGGTGGCCAGTGTCCCCTGTCACCAGGCATCTGGGCCCAGAGACTCAGCAAGGTTGGCCAGTGCCTCCTGTCACCAGGAATGTGAGCCCAGGGACCTAGCAAGGGTGGCCAGTGTCCCCTGTCACCAGGCACACAGGCCCAGGAACCCTGCAAGGCGAGCTAGGGGACCAGCAGGGACCATCATGGCTCAACAAGTAGTGGGTGCAGGGGGACAGTAGTTTGGCCCTGCTGCTGCCAAAGGGGAGCGGGACCCACCAGGGTCGTGGCTCCAGCAGCGGAGTGAAGTGCCCTCCTCCCTGGGTGCAAGAGCCAGTGGTGCTGGCTCGGAATTTCTCCGCC
>NW_009953594.1:2531-3465 GCF_000747805.2 Chaetura pelagica | reverse complement strand
ACAGCCCCCACCCTCCCACCAGCACCAGCAGCCACCAGCAGCCAGGAGCCCCCAGCCACACACCAGACACCTCACCGGGGTCCTCCACACCCGCTGGCACCCCAGCCCCCTTCCTCCCTCTACCAGCTCTGCTGCCTCCTCCACTCTCCTCACCACCCGCGCCAGATAATGACAGGAAACATGGAGCAGCCCCTTCCCACCCCTCTGAGCACGGGGGACCCCCACTGGCCACCCCCTGGCCCCTCAGCAGCACAGTCCTGCTGACGCCCATGGGTGCCACGCACACCCTGCCAGCGCGGGTGCCGATGCCTTCCCCTCCCTGGATAGGTATAAATAACATGACAGATGTCTATACAAAGAGTTATTCATATCGCTGCCAACCAGCGCAGCCCGGGGAGCAGAAGCTGGAAGGGGTGTGGGGGGGAGACTTATAAATAAAAGACACCGTCCTGCAAAAAAAAAATAAAAAGGGGGGGAAAAAAATGGAAGAAATGGGTGTGGAGGAGGCGGGAGAACCGAGCCTCGAGGGGTCTTTGGCCCAGGTGGTGCTGAGCACTGCAGAGCCTGGTGGTCCCCGGTGCTGCTGGCAGCTCCACCAGGACCTGGCACAGACATGGCCCATGGCCCTGGAGACCCCAGCCCGGTGCTCCCCCCAGCTGACACCTGTGGCTGCAGCATCCCTCTAAGGCCCCAGGGCCACCTGGTTGGTCACCAGCCAGCCCTATGGCCCTGTCCCCCACCACATGGGGCAACCAGATCCACGTTTATCCTGTGGGACACCATGAGGGGTAAACCATGCCATGCTCCCTCACCAGGCACCACACGGGGCATCTATCTCCATGTCTCCATGCTCACACCTCCGGGCACTGCAAGGGGCAGGTAGCTCCATGCTCATTCCACCAGGCACCGGACGGAGCAATCGGCTCCGTTGTCA
>NW_009953594.1:0-1161 GCF_000747805.2 Chaetura pelagica | reverse complement strand
CCCCCCCGAGATGTCCCCAAGGGGATTCAGCATGATTCTGGAGTCACAGCAACTGGGTGTGGGGAAAAGAACCCTAATCCTTCTCCCCAAGCCCAGCTCTTGCAGTGCCCCTCCCTCGAGTCCCTCCAGCTGTGCCCAGCTGCTGCAGGAGGGAGCAGGTATTAGTGCAGGAGCCATCTGCTCTGGAAGTGGATGATCCGCTGGGAATTGGCCAATGAAAGCCTATTAAACACACCAGGAAGCACCCAGTTGGTGATCCCTCCTTGCCCCCGCCCAGGCAGCAGAAATTAAATCACAGCTCAGCCTCCCCAAAAGCTGAGGAGCCCACACGAGGGTCAAGGGCACAGCCAGAGGAGCATCACCTGTGTCCACCAGCCCAGTGTCCCCAGCCCGATGTCCTCCAGCCCTGTGTGTCCCCCCCCAGTCCCATGACCTCTGGCCCTGTGTCCCCCAGGCCTGTGTTCCCCCATGGAAATGATGATAGACACAAGGTGGCTGCAATTCTCCATGTCACAGCTTTGTGTAGGACAGGGAGGACTGGATGGAGGCAGGAGGGGACACATCACGGGGCCAGGAGGGGGACGCAGTCCCCAGGTCCCAGCCAAGGGCCACCAAGTTACAGACGGCCCTGGAGTGACTGGAGCAGTGTCTCCAGCTGCTCGTCCAGGGACAGCTCATCTCCATCGTTGGTGATCACCCAGTCAAAGGCCACTCCCTGGTCCAGGCCACACTCAGATTCCGCGTCGTCCACTCCTGGGGAGGAGCAGAGCACGGTGAGGCCCCCACAGCCGGGCAGGATCTGTCCATCCATCCTGCTCCAGCCTCATCCCCCTGGAGCTGGGGGGCTTCACCTAACACCTCTGGCTCCCACAGCCAAGGGATGGTGGTGGAGGCCATGGAACCAGGCCAGGGGGTGACCGCAGTGCCACGGAGCAGCCACGGTGCCAGCACAGCCCCAGTTCAGTGCTCTGCTGGGGGAGCTCAGCGCTCGCTCACCGGCAACGAAGACCCAGTCCCTCCTCTTCCTTGTCTCCTCGCTGGCCACGACCCGCACGGTCTGCACCACGTCCCCGTACACGTCCCGGAACCACTCCACGTCCGAGAGGCGCCGCGCGTCGCTCACCACCTGCAGGGGGGCTGCGTCAGGGCCATCCCCACACC
>NW_009953593.1:1630-2949 GCF_000747805.2 Chaetura pelagica | reverse complement strand
GAGGTCTCTGGGAGGATATGAAGGGTCTTGGCGTGCTCAGGGAGGCCTTAGAAGGGTTTTGGGGGGTCCTAAGAGGTCTTTGGGAGGATATGAAGGGCCTTGGGGTCCCTACGGAGGCCTTAGAAAGGTTTTGGGGTGTCCTAAGAGGTCTTTGGGAGGATATGAAGGGTTTTGGGGTCCTTAGGGAGGCCCTGGAAAGGTTTTGGGGGGTCCTGAGAGGTCTCTGGGAGGATATGAAGGGTCTTGGGGTCCTTAGGGGGGCCCTGGAAAGGGTTTGGGGGGTCCTGAGAGGTCTCTGGGAGGATATGAAGGGTCTTGGGGTGCTCAGGGAGGCCTTAGAAAAGTTTTGGGGGGTCTCAAGAGGTCTGTGGGAGGATATGAAGGGTCTTGGGGTCCTTAGGGAGGCCCTGGAAGGGTTTTGGGGGGTCCCCAGGGAGGTCTCTGGGAGGATATGAAGGGTCTTGGGGTGCTCAGGGAGGCCTTAGAAAGGTTTTGGGGGTCTCAAGAGGTCTGCGGGAGGATATGAAGGGCCTTGGGGTGATCTGGAGTTGTTTTGGGGTGTAAGGAAGCCTTGGAAGGGCCTGGGGTTGCACTGGAGGGGTTTTGGGTTCCCTGGGGTGCTCAAGGAGGCCCTAGAAGGGGTTTTGGGGATCCTAAGAAGTCCTTGGGAGGATATGAAGGGTTTTGGGGTCCCCAGGGAGGCCCTGGAAAGGTTTTGGGGGGTCCTGAGAGGTCCCTTGGAGGATATGAAGGGTTTTGGGGTCCCCAGGGAGGCCCTGGAAGGGTTTTGGGGAGTCCTGAGAGGTCTCTGGGAGGATATGAAGGGCATTGGGGTCCCTACGGAGGCCTTAGAAGGGTTTTGGGGTGTCCTAAGAGGTCTCTGGGAGGATATGAAGGGTCTTGGGGTGCTCAGGGAGGCCTTAGAAAGGTTTTGGAGAGTCTTAAGAGGTCTGTGGGAGGATATGAAGGGTCTTGGGGTGATCTGGAGTTGCTTTGGGGTGTCTAAGGAAGCCTTGGAGGGGTTTTGGGGTCCCTGGGGTGCTCAGGGAGGCCCTAGAAGGTTTTTTGGGGATCCTAAGAGATCTCGGGAAGGATATGAAAGGTCTTGGGGTCCCCTGGATGGGTCTTGGGGTCCTTGGGGGTGCCCAGGGAGCTTGTGAAGGGATCTTGGGGTTCCCAGTGATTTGGGGTGCCCAGGAGGCTTTTGGAAGAACATTGGGGTGTCCAGGAGAGATCTGGGGGGGGTCCCTGGGATCCCTGGGAGAGGTTTTGGGGGTTCATGGGGTGTCCTGGAGGGATCTGGGGGGGGGTCCCTGGGA
>NW_009953593.1:295-965 GCF_000747805.2 Chaetura pelagica | reverse complement strand
CTTCTTTCTCTTTGGGGGGCCCCTCCTCTATTTTGGGGGGTTCCTCCTCTTTTTTGGGGGTTCATCTTTTTGGGGGTTCCTCCTCCCTTTGGTGGAGGCCTCTTTTGGGAGGGGACCCCTTTTTTGGGGGGGGACCCCCTTTTTTGGGCTCCTCCATCACCTCCCCCACCTTCCCCCCCAAAATCCCTCTCCCCAAACTTCTCTTGGAGAACCTTCTGTCCCTCAAACCCCAAAAGAAGGTCCCCAAAACCTCAAGTCTGCCCCCCAAAAACTAACGGGGTCCCCCCAAAAGGGGGGTTCCTCCTCATTTTTGGGGGGGTTTCTCCTCATTTTGAGGGGTTTCCTCCTCATTTTTGGGGGAGTTCCTTCTCATTTTGGGGGGGTTCCTCCTCATTCTGGGGGGGTTACTTCTCATTCTTTGGGGTCTTCCTCATTTTGGGGGGTTCCTCCTCCCTTTGGTGGAGGCCTCTTTTGGGAGGGGACCCCCTTTTTTGGGGGGGTGGGACCCCCTTTTTTTTGGGGTGGGACCCCCTTCTTGGGCTTCACCTCCCCAACCTTCCCCCCTAATCCCTCCCCAACCTTTCCCCCTAGTGCCCCCCAAACTTCTCCTGGAGAACCTTCTGCCCCTCAGACCCCAAAAGAAGGTCCCCAAAACCTTAAGACTGCCCCC
>NW_009953593.1:0-281 GCF_000747805.2 Chaetura pelagica | reverse complement strand
ACTAAGGAGGTCCCCCCAAATTCCTCTCCCCCCCCAGGAAACATGACAGAGTGTCCAGGCCACTTTGGTCACATCGAATTGGCCAAACCCGTTTTCCACGTGGGCTTTTTGGGCAAGACCATGAAGATCCTTCGTTGTGTTTGTTTCTTCTGCTCCAAACTCCTGGTGGACTCGGTGAGGAACCCCCCAAAAATATCCTAACAACGTTGTGGGGGTCACTGGGGCCCCCCCAAATTGGGGTGTTGGGGTTCATCCTTCATCCAGTTGTACCACGTCCCCGA
>NW_009953592.1:0-756 GCF_000747805.2 Chaetura pelagica | reverse complement strand
GCTGATCAGATTTCTTTCACATCAATTCTAGTTATTCCACATACTAGCTTCATTTTTCAAATTAGTCTGGTGAGAAAGAATCTACCCTACATGAAAATTAGGCTTCTCTTTAGCAATTTTCAATATTTGTTGCCATTTCTCTTTATGCCAAACTGGCATCCCATTAATCTCCCAATTATTGTGTTCCTAGAAAGTTATCCACTCTACACAGCCTTTGAAAACTGCAAAAGAGTCTGTATAAATGTACACAGCGTCCTTGGAGGCTTTTTCTTTTACAAAAACATTGAGAACAGCATCCAGCTCCCCCACTTGGGCACTGCCCTTATCATGATTTATTATTTGTTCGCCTGTGGAGGGTTTAATTGCAGCAGATTTAAACAATCAAGTTTTCCCTTCCCTTCATGAGGAAGCATCTGTAAACCAAGCTTTAACCATTTCACTCTTGTATTCCGGGGCTTCTTTAAAAGGACTGGGAATTTTCATTGTTAAATCTTTCTCATCCGTTGATCCAATTTGTTCCTGAATCTTCAATTGTTTGTCCGGACCTTCTTCAAGCTTGAAAAGGCCAGAATAGTACTCAATTTGGCTGTACCACTTCCTGATTGTACCTTTTTGGGATATTCCTTCTGGAGAGGCCTTTCCAGACAGTACTTGGTTAACTACTTTGAAAGGGCCTTGAAGAATTACCCTTTGTTTTTTAATGATTTTGCTGGCTTCTGTCAGTTTTGCTGTGCACACTGTCAACAAACCCTTCTC
>NW_009953591.1:0-249 GCF_000747805.2 Chaetura pelagica | reverse complement strand
CAGGAGGTGTTGGGGGGTTTCTGGGGTTTCTTTTGAGGGTTTCAGCAGCATTTGGGGTCTCCAGGAGCACCAGGGGGGTCTCTAGGAGAAGGTTTTGGGGTCCCACCACCACTTTTGGGGTCTTTATGATCTATTTTGGGGTCCCCAGGAGGTGTTTTGGGGTCTCCATGGTTTCTTTAGGGGTCCCCAGGAGGTATTTTGGGGAGATCCACCATCCTGAGGGTCTCTAGGAGAAGGTTTTGGGGTCCC
>NW_009953590.1:32512-37263 GCF_000747805.2 Chaetura pelagica | reverse complement strand
TTAATCTTGTTCAACAAATGCAACAAAGACCGCAGCTTAACATAATTTTGAAGTATGAACAGGAACAACATACCATAAGGGCTATGACTGATACAGGGGCCGATGTTACTATTCTTTCCCGCAAAATATGGCCTAAAAATTGGCCCCTTATTAGAGCCACTGACTCAGTGCAAGGTGTAGGGGGAGGTCAGCTTCCAATGCAAAGCCAATATTCTATTCAACTTTGTTTTGAAGAGGGGCAAAGCATATCAGTACGCCCTTATGTTATGTCTTTACCTGGAGATTTACAGGGCTTGCTTGGGAGGGATGTTCTCTCCCAATTGAATGCTGTAGTGGTCATTCCCCCAACACCTGAACAGCCTTTTCATTAGTCGCCACTGCTGATACGCCGCCTATCCCCGCAATTGCATGGAAAACATCTGAACCTGTGTGGGTAGAGCAGTGGCCTATGACAAGGGAGCGGCGTCAAATTGCAGCACAATTGGTACAAGAACAGTTGCAGCAGGGTCACATCAAGCCATCTACCAGTCCATGGAACACACCTATTTTTGTTATTCCTAAAAAATCCGGTAAATGGCGATTGTTACATGACTTACAGAAAGTAAATGAGCAGATGTGGCCTATGGGGGCCCTGCAGCCTGGTATGCCCCTCCCAACGATGTTGCCAGTGGACTGGAACATTACAATTATAGATCTAAAAGACTGCTTTTTTACTATTCCTTTACAACCTCAGGACACGTCGTTTTGCATTTACTCTTAAAAGTATTAACAAGGAATCTCCTGACCTGCGGTATGAGTGGACAGTCCTTCCTCAAGGGATGCGTAATAGCCCCACCATGTGTCAGTTATATGTTGGGTGGGCTTTACAACCTATCCGTCTTAAATATAGTGACATGTTGATTTATCATTACATGGATGACATTTTATTTTGTTCCCCTGGCAATATTACAGATGATGTCTTGCAGGATATTGTTATTATGTTAGGAAGATGCTCCTTGGTGGTGGCGCCAGAGAAAATTCAAAGAACACCCCCGTGGCAATACCTTGGCTGGACGATCTATCCCAAAACTGTTCAACCTCAAAAACCACTTGTAGTGTCACAAATTAAAACCTTAGCAGATGTTCAAAAACTGGCCAGTGATCTGCAATGGTTACGCTCATTGACAGGTTTAACCAACGCAGATCTGGCCCCATTTACCGCCTTGTTACGTGGCACTGACCCTGCTTCTCGTGTCGAATGGACTTCAGCTCATCAAGCCCATTTACAATATCTTCTTAATAAGGTTACCCATGCTGCAGCTGACCGCTGGTCTCCTTATAGTCCATTGTTATTGTTTTGCAATTCTGCCATAACTGATCCCTTTGCCCTCCTTCTCCAGTTGAAAAAAGAAAAAGGGGGAAAGGAGGAGGAATGTATAATAGAATGGCTGTTTTCGCCTCAAACGCTGCCATGTAGCATCTTCCAAAGAAATGAAATTGTTGCCAGATTAATAATGAAAGGTAGAAAAAGATGTGTGGATGTAAGTGGGAAAGAACCAGATGAAATATGGTTGCCTTTACGATCAGATATGATAGAATGGTTGATTGCACACTCGATAGATATTCAATTAGCATTAGAAGGGTTCACGGGATCCATAAGGCACCATGTCCCAAAAAATCCAATAATACGTGTGCTAAATCAGATACATTGGCATCCTATGTGTATTGTTGTGCATACTCCAATAATAGATGCTGTAACTGTTTTTACTGATGCAGGTCGACGATCTCGCAAAGCAGTATGTGTGTGGAAGCAGAAGGAAGATTGGATCCATCATATTATTGTAGGAACTGCGGAAGATTCATTGCAAACATTAGAATTAAAAGCAGTTATATGGGCCCTAGGGCAATGGCTGCATGAGCCATTAAATATAGTAACAGACTCATTGTATGTAGTAGGGATTGTTCAAAGGATTGAGGATGCTGTCATCAGAAGAACAAAAAGGGAAATATTAAGTAGGTTGTTTCTCTGTTTGCAACAGAGTATTGGACAACGAACTAAACCCTGCTGTATACTCCATGTTAGAAGTCACCAGCTGCAAATAGGACTAGGGGAAGGTAATGAGCAAGCAGACCAGTTGGTTTCTATGAACTTCCATACAAACATAAACTCGTTTGAAGCTGCTCGTCTCAGTCATGCAATATTTCACCAAGGAGCCAAAACATTAAGGCGGCAATTTTCCCTTAGTTGGGCAGACGCGCAGGGTATTGTCAAGGCCTGTGATCAATGCAGTAGGCACAGTGGAGTGTTAGGATTAGGTGTCAGTCCTCGAGGACTAATGGCTTGTGAAATATGGCAGATGGACGTTACTCATATCTCCACCTTTGGTCGATTAAAATATGTCCATGTTACGATTGACACCTTCTCTCATATGGTGTGGGCCACAGCACAAACAGGTGAAAAAGCGACACATGTGATATGACACCTCTACGCATGTTTTGCCATTTTAGGCATCCCTAATAGTATAAAGACAGATAATGGGCTAGCATATGTTAGTCAACGCATGCAAAAATTCCTCTCTCAATGGGGTGTAAAGCACGTTGTAGGCATTCCACACAATCTGACAGGTCAGGGTATAATAGAAAGAGCAAATCAATCATTAAAGACAATATTGATTAAGCAGCAGTCTTCTGACAACATCGAACCACAGAACCGGCTGCACAAAGCCTTATTTACTCTGAATTTTCTGTCTTTAACAGGTGATCAGGAAATACCTCCGGCATTGCTCCATTATAGCCGCAATAAAATCGCACCTTCATCAGAAGTAAAGGTGCTCTATAAGAATCCTGTCACAGGCCAATGGGAAGGCCCGGCTACTCTGTTATTTACCGGTAGAGGCTATTCTTGTTTTTCCACAGGATCTGGACCTCGATGGATACCTAGCAAATGGACTAGAGTAGCGATTGACAGCACATCAACAACAACAGCATCATTGGCTTCGGTTCCTGATCTCACCCCTTGTACAGGATCTTGAGAAGAGTATTGAGTGGAACTAACCTGGAAAACGACAGAGAACTTACTTTGTATTATAGGGGAATTGATTATTGACTCTTACTCATTATGTAAAGAATGTTATAATTATCTCTCTCTTGATCACAAAGCACGGGTTAAAATTTATTGTAGTAGCTGTAGAACCTTATCCAGGGTGAGTGGTGTACTGCATGTTATAATAACTGTGAATTACATAATGGGGTGCCTATTTGTTGGCGAGTGGTATCCAAAAATTGGCATAATGTACGGCAGCGTTTTATTTATCACAATTCTCACCGTAACACGGGCATGGCTGCCAGCACAACCTAAACAAAACATCTGGATCACACTTGCCAATGTTACTAACCAGGACACAATTTGTTTATCTTTAGCAGCCCCTGGGAATCCTTTCTCAACATGTCTTGTAGGCGTCCGTGCTGACAAGCGGCCTTGTCCCAATAGTATCCCAACATGTAAACCAAAAAATGCTATTAGCAACGTAGACGGCTGGGATACTTGGGTTCCTCATTTGCCTATAGCCCCATTAGAGCCTCAGGAGATAGAATTATTGGGTGCAGTGAAAGCTGATGCATGCATTATCTTCAACCATAGCTCAATTCAGCGTATGCATAACTACACCACAATGTAAATTCTAGCATTAGTGCTTATAGGGAACACCACATTTTGGTGCAATCATACTGCACCAAATCAATCCAAATCTACCGATAATCCACTGATTTTACCAGCAGGATACTTTTTGATTTGTGGCGATAGGGCATGGCCTGGCATACCTTCACATTTGAAAGGAGGGCCCTGTACGATAGGCAGATTGACAATTTTGACACCTAATGCAACTATGATATTAAACATTAGTAAACATCGTAGACCCAAGAGATCAGTTCCTCATGCCTTTGCCCCGGATTGTAAAGACAATGTCGACTTTTGGTCCTTTGAAAAACGGTCCTTCACTTCTCTTTTTGTACCAGGCGTTGCGGCTGGTAGAGCTTTAACTACATTAAACAAACTAGGATGCTGGCTAGCAAAACAAACTAATGCTACATCTATAGCCCTATCGCAGCTTCTGGTAGATGTCGATTCAATTAGGCATGCTACTTTACAAAACCGTGCCGCCATAGAGTTTTTATTACTGGCTCAAGGTCATGGCTGTAATGAATTTGAGGGCATGTGTTGTATGAATCTCAGTGATCATTCGGAATCTATATATGTACAAATTCACAAATTACAACAGTTAACCTCTCACCTTCGGGAAGACACTGGGTTTGGTCTTGACAATTGGCTCCTTTCCTTAGGGATAGGGCCATGGCTTCGATCTCTGATCAAATATAGTATTATAGTCCTCATTGTTGTTCTTTGTATCATTTTGATTTTGCCTTGCCTTCGTAGTTGCTTGCAAACTATTATCGAGCGTGCTTCACGTCAAGTTATAAGACAAGCTTGTATTGTGCAAAAAGAAAAAGGGGGAATTGTACAGGAGTTTTTAAGGGACAGTGGACA
The DNA here is from genome assembly GCF_000747805.2 of Chaetura pelagica. Lineage (NCBI taxonomy): Eukaryota > Metazoa > Chordata > Aves > Apodiformes > Apodidae > Chaetura > Chaetura pelagica. Next base: position 32,741 of record NW_009953590.1, on the reverse strand, counting down.
TGGAAAATTACTAGAAGCCTATAACCTGGGCTTCGAGCTAACTGAAAACACTAAGGCAAACAACCCAGAGATAATTGGCTAGTGTCTATTTAAAGACATTAAAGAAAACAGCTAAGAGATAGTTGGCTAATGTTCAATGTCAACCACAGACAGATCGGGAACAATATCAGAGAAGTATAAACTCCTTGGCACCACTTCAGCAACACCTGCACCACTTCAATAGCAAAGC
>NW_009953590.1:27315-31733 GCF_000747805.2 Chaetura pelagica | reverse complement strand
AGAAGAAGAAGAAGAAGAAGAAGAAGATGAAGAGCATTCCATGTAAAAAAGCTGAAGAAGAATTAGAAGATGAAGAGGATCATGAAGAAGAAGATGAACATGAAGACAACCATGAAGAAGTAGAAGAAGGAGAAAAAGAGGAAGAAGCAGAAGTAGAAGTAGAAGACGACAACCACGAAGAAGAACAAGAAGAAGACGAAGAAGAAGACCATGAATGAGCAGAAGTGCATTCTATGAGAAGAAGTAAAAGTAGAATAAGAAGACGACCATGAAAAAGGAGAAGAAGAAGAAGAAAAAGCAGAAGAAGAAGAAGAAAAAGAAGAAGAAGAAGGAGAAGAAGAAGACGAAGAAGACGAGGACCAGGAGGGAGAAGAAGAGCTTTCAATGAGAAAAAGTAGAAGTAGAAGATGAAGACGACCATTGAGGAGAAGAAGAAGAAGAAGAAGAAAAAGAAGAAAAAGAAGAAGAAGAAAAAGAAGACGACCAGGAAGGAGCAGAAAAACTTTCAATAAGAAAAAGTAGAAGTAGAAGATGAAGAAGACCAAGAAGAAGAAGAAGAGGAAGAATAAGAAGAAGAGCACTCCATGCAAAAAAGCTGAAGAAGAATTAGAAGATGAAGAGGACATTGAAGAAGAAGAAGAACATGAAGATGACCATGAAGAAGTAGAAGGAGAAAAAAAGGAAGAAGAAGAAGTAGAAGAGGAAGACGACGAAGAAGAAGAAAAAGAAGAAGAAGAAGAAGAAAAAGCAGTAGAAGAAGAAGAAGAAAAAGCAGAAGAAGAAGAAGAAAAAGAAGAAGAAGAAGGAGAAGAAGAAAAAGAAGAAAAAGAAGAAGAAGAAGACGACAATGAAGGAGCTGAAGTGCATTACATGAGAAAAAGTAAAAGTAGAAGATGAAGACGACCATGAAGAAGGAGAAGAAGAAGATGATGAAGAAAAAGAAGAAGAAGAACAAGAGGAAGAAGAAGAAGACGACCAGGAAGGAGCAGAACAGCTTTCAATGACAAAAAGCAGAAGTAGAAGATGAAGATGACCAAGAAGAAGAAGAAGAGGAAGAAAAAGAAGAAGAGCATTCAATGTAAAAATGCTGAAGAAGAATTAGAAGATGAATAGGACATTGAAGAAGAAGAAGAACATGAAGACGACCATGAAGAAGTAGAAAAAGGAGAAAAAGTGGAAGAAGAAGAAGTAGAAGTGGAAGACTGTAGAGGGGTTTAAGGGACAGTGGATATGGAAAATTACTACAAGCCCATAACCTGGGCTTTGAGCTATCTGAAAACATTAAGGCAAACAACCCAGAGATAATTGGCTAGTGTCTATTTAAAGACATTAAAGAAAACAGCTAAAAGATAGTTGGCTAATGTTCAATGTCAACCAGAGACAGATCGGGAACAATATCAGAGAAGTATAAGCTCCTTGGCACCGCTTCAGCAACACCTGCACCACTTCAATAGCAAAGCTAAGCTTACGACACCGCGCGTGGACACAGGCTCATCACCAATCAACGATTTTATATGCCGCGTGAAACTCAGCATGTAACCAATCATAAATATTGTTTATCCGCGTGCACCTGATAAGGTATACTATATAAGGAGCTGTAATTATTAATAAAGTGGCTTGCTTGCTTGGGAGCATTCACCTTAACTCTATGAGTACCGTGTGTCTGTCTCCCGCGACTCCCGGCAACAGAAGACGACGACCATGAAGAAGAAGAAGAAGATGAAGAAGAAGAAGAAGAGCCTTCCATGTAAAAGAGCAGAAGAAGAAGTAGAATATGAAGAGGACCATAAAGAAGAAGAAGAACATGACGACGACCATGAAGAAGTAGAAGAAGGAGAAAAAGTGGAAGAAGAAGTAGAAGAGGAAGACGACGACCATGAAGAAGAAGACAACCATGAAGGAGCAGAAGTGCGTTCCATGAGAAAAAGTAAAAGTAGAAGATGAAGACGACCATGAAGAAGAAGACCAAGAAAAAGAAGAACAAGAAGAAGAAGAAGACGACGACCATGAAGGAGCAGAAAAGCATTCCATAAGAAAAAGTAAAAGTAGAAGATGAAGACGACCATGGAGACGGTGAAGAAGAAGAAGAAGAAGAAGAAGAAGAAGAAGAAGAAGAAGAAGAAGAAGAAGAAGAAGAAGAGCATTCCATGTAAAAAAGCTGAAGAAGAATTAGAAGATGAAGAGGATAATGAAGAAGAAGAAGAACATGAAGACAACCATGAAAAAGGAGAAGAAGAAGAAGAAAAAAAAGAAGAAGAAGAAAAAGAACAAGAAGAAGAAGAAAAAGAAGAAGACGAAGAATAAGACGACCAGGAAGGAGCAGAAGAGCTTTCAATGAGAAAAAGTAGAAGTAGAAGATGAAGACGACCAATAAGAAGAAGAGGAAGAAGAAGAAGAAGAGCATTCCATGTAAAAAAGCTGAAGAAGAATTAGAAGATGAAGAGGGCATTGAAGAAGAACATGAAGACAACCATGAAGAAGTAGAAGGAGAAAAAGTGGAAGAAGAAGTAGAAGAGGAAGATGACGACCATGAAGAAGAAGAAGAAGAAGAAGAAGAAGAAGAAGACGGCCATGAAGGAGCAGAAGTACATTCCATGCGAAAAAGTAAAAGTAGAAGATGAAGACGACCATGAAGAAGAAGAAGAAGAAGACCATGAAGGATCAGAAGAGCATTCCATAAGAAAAAGTAAAAGTAGAAGATGAAGACGACCATGAAAAAGGTGAAGAAGAAGAAGGTGAAGAAGAAGAAGAAGAAGAAGAAGAAGAAGAAGAAGAAGAAGAAGAAGAAGAGCATTCCATGTAAAAAAGCTGAAGAAGAATTAGAAGATGAAGAGGATAATGAAGAAGAAGAAGAACATGAAGACGACCATGAAGAAGTAGAAGAAGAAAAAGTGGAAGAAGAAGTAGAAGAGGAAGACGATGACCATGAATAAGACGAACATGAAGACGAGCATGAAGAGTAGAAGATAAAAAAGTGGAAGAAAAAGAAGTAGAAGAGGAAGATGACGATCATGAAGAAGAAGATGGAGAAGAAGAAGAAGAACAAGATGACCACGAAGGAGCAGAAGAGCATTCAATGAAAAAAGTAGAGGAAGAAGATGAAGACGACCATGAAGAAGAAGAAGAAGAACAAGAAGAAGAAGAAGACGAAAAGAAGAAAAAACAGAAAAAGAACAAGAAGAAAAAAAAGAAAAAGAATAAGAAAAGAAAAAGAAGAAGATGAAGACGATCATGCAGATGTAGAAGAAGAACTTTCCATGTAAAAAAGCAAAAAAAGCAGAAGATGAAGAGGACCACGATGTAGAAGAAGAAGAACATGAAGACGACCTTGAAGAAGTAGAAGAAGGAGAAAAAGCGGAAGAAGATGAAGACGACCACCATGAAGAAGAAGAAGAAGGAGGAAAAGAAGAAGAAGAAGACGGCAACAATCATGAAGGTGTAGAAGAAGAGGACGAAGAAGAAGATGATGACCATGAAGAATTAGAAGAAGAAGAAGAAGGGCATTCCGTGAAAAAAGAATAAGAAGTAGAAGAAGAAGGCGACCATGAAGAAGCAGAAGAGCATTCCAAAAAGGGGTAGAAGAAGAAAAAGTGGAAGAAGAAGAACTAGCAGAGGAAGACGGCGACCATGAAGAAGAAGAAGAAGAAGGCGAAGAAGAAGACGAAGAAGAAGAAATAGAAGGGCATTCCGCGAAAAAAGAAGAATAAGAAGTAGACGAAGAAGGAGACCATGAAGAAGCAGAAGAGTATGTAATGAAAAAAAGTAGAAGTAGAAGATGAAGACGACCATGAAGAAGAAGAAGAAGAACAAGAAGAAGAAGAAGAAAAAACAGAAAAAGAAGAAGAAAAAAAAGAAAAAAAAAGAAGAAGAAGAAAAAGAAGAAGAAGACGATCATGCAGATGTAGAAGAAGAAGAAGAGCATTCCATGTAAAAAAGTAGAAGAAGAAGTAGAAGATGAAGAGGACCATGATGAAGAAGAACATGAAGACGACCATGAAGAAGTAGAAGAAGAAAAAGTGGACGAAGAACAAGTAGAAGGGGAAGACGACGACCACGGAGAAGAAGAAGAGGCATTCCATGAAAAAATGATGAAGTAGAAGATGAAGACGACCATGAAGAAGAAGAAGAAGAAGATAAAGACGGACATGAAGATGTAGAAGAAGAAGACGACCATAAAGAAGAAGAAGAACATGAATACCATCATGAAGAAGTAGAAGACGAATAAGAAGATGACAACTATGAAGAAGTAGAAGAAGAGGAAGAGCATTCCATGAAAAAAGATGAATAAGAACTAGAAGAAGAAGGCGACCAAGAAGAAGCAGAAGAGCAGTCCAAAAAAAAGTAGAAGAAAAAGTGGAAGAAGAAGAAGTAGCAGAGGAAGACGGCAACCACGAAGAAGAAGAAGAAGAAGAAGAAGA
>NW_009953590.1:24731-27146 GCF_000747805.2 Chaetura pelagica | reverse complement strand
AGAGTGTTTATAATTCCTGAGCCATACATTTGAGGCAAATTGTACAACATGGCAATTACTCTCAAAGTGTCCAGGGACCATTCACAATCTCTCGTGTGCACATGATACGACATGTATTAAAAAGAAAAAAAAAGAAGAAGAAGAAAAAGAAGAAGAAGACGATCATGCAGATGTAGAAGAAGAAGAAGAGCATTCCATGTAAAAAAGTAGAAGAAGAAGTAGAAGATGAAGAGGACCATGATGAAGAAGAACATGAAGACGACCATGAAGAAGTAGAAGAAGAAAAAGTGGACGAAGAAGAAGTAGAAGGGGAAGACGACGACCACGGAGAAGAAGAAGAGGCATTCCATGAAAAAATGATGAAGTAGAAGATGAAGACGACCATGAAGAAGAAGAAGAAGAAGATAAAGACGGACATGAAGATGTAGAAGAAGAAGGCGACCATAAAGAAGAAGAAGAACATGAATACCATCATGAAGAAGTAGAAGACGAATAAGAAGATGACAACTATGAAGAAGTAGAAGAAGAGGAAGAGCATTCCATGAAAAAAGATGAATAAGAACTAGAAGAAGAAGGCGACCAAGAAGAAGCAGAAGAGCAGTCCAAAAAAAAGTAGAAGAAAAAGTGGAAGAAGAAGAAGTAGCAGAGGAAGACGGCAACCAAGAAGAAGAAGAAGAAGAAGAAGAAGAAGAAGAAGAAGAAGAAGAAGAAGAAGAAGAAGAAGAAGAAGAAGAAGAAGAAGAAGAAGAAGAAGAAGAAGAAGAAGAAGAAGAAGAAGAAGAAGAAGAAGAGCATGAAGACGATCATGAAGGTGTAGAAGAAGAGGACGAAGAAGAAGACGATGACCATGAAGAATTAGAAGAAGAAGAAGGGTATTCCCTGAAAAAAAAGAAGAATAAGAAGTAGAAGAAGGAGGCGACCATGAAGAAGCAGAAGCGCATTCCAAAAAAAAGTAGAAGAAGAAAAAGTGGAAGAAGAAGAAGAAGCAGAGGAAGACGGCGACCACGAAGAAGAAGAAGAAGAAGGAAAAGAAGAAGAAGAAGAAGAGGAAGAAGAAGAAGAAGAAGAAGAAGAAGAAGATGACCGTGAAGAAGCAGAAGAGCATTCCATGAAAACAAGTACAAGAAGTAGAAGATGAAGATGACCATGAAGAAGTTTAAAAAGAAGACGACCATGAAGAAGAAGAAGAAGTAGAAGAAGAAGACAACGACCATGAAGCAGAAGCAGTAGAAGATGAAGACGACCGTGAAAAAAAAAGAAGGTGACCATGAAGAAGAAGAAGATGACCATGAAGAAGAAGGTGAAGACGACCATGAAGAAGTAGAAGAAGAAGACGGTGACCATGAAGAAGACGAAGATGAAGACGAAGACGAAGAAGAAGAAGAAGAAAAAGAAGAAGAAGAAGAAGAAGAAAATAATGACCACTTGTTTATCTTGTCTCTGTACTATCATGCTTTGAAAGCTAAATGGTCTTTCTTAGTCATCAAAACATCCTATGAAGGAGAATACATGGACATGTGCTGCTGCTAAGACATATGGGACCCTCTGAAACTTGGGCATGTTACACTGGACATCATCAGGATTTGTAATCCTGTGGTTATCATAGATCACCTCTCACACAGCTAATTCTCTTAAATAACTGGTGGCTCTTTCAAGATTGGGCATTCTGCTTTGGAACCAGTCTACGTCACCTTTATGGAGGTTTTTCTCCCTTACAGCTTAAAGAAGTCAGCTTCATATGGTGTTGGTTCCCAGCTTTCTCCCAATAGCTCTATCATTGCAAGCATCTCTGGCCCGGGATCCCAACTGCATTGCTTCTGTTTCCTCCAGTTCATATGTATCCGCTCAACTATTGAAGCACCACAGCAACCAACAAAAAAAGCGACTCACTTTCCTTGTGGATAGAGTCTGTGGGGAACAGTCCCTCTTCTTCCCCTCCATATAAGATTAAACAACAAATGCCTTTCAAGTCAGCAAAACAGGAGTGACGCCTTTCCACTGGTTCACTCAAGGACAGAACGAGCAGGCCTCTTGCTCTACCAGATAAGTGCATAGCAAAGAAGCAGCACAAGGGTTATAATAACTGGCAGAAAAATAGACAATAGGTTAACAACTGCCTCTAACAGAATATGTACCTGGCCAATGGTGATTGGCTAATTCAGACAGTGGTGCTTTCTGGAGCAATGGTCTCTGATCCATAAGAAGAGAGTAGGATCTGCTCGCTCTCTCTGCCTGCTTGGGACAAGACCCCACTACAGCACCTGATCCTGCCTCAGCGCCACTGCTGCTGCCTGGAGAAATGGAGGGGGGGGCGCCGCTTGCGCCCGCTCCCGGGGATCCTGCCCGCTCCCAGGGACCCTGCCTGCCCAGCCTGGACCGAACCGGACCGGAGAAGCCTGCCCAGCCTGCATCTCC
>NW_009953590.1:16624-19270 GCF_000747805.2 Chaetura pelagica | reverse complement strand
AGAAACGAACCCTCAGCGGCCGTTCCTCTGGGAGAGGTGGACGCTCGGGCTTTTTAATAAACCTCTCCTCACTGGGGGGGGGAAGTCGCGAAAACATCCTGACAGCCAGTAGCCCTCTGGTACCGGCTCGCGACAGAGTCCTTTCTTGACACACAGTTCCTGTAGAAGGAACTTTGTACTATGAGAAAGGATTTTGGCCACCACGAAGATGAACCAATTTTTACTTGGTCACTCTGTGGGATGATGCTAGTAGCATGAGTTTGGATGAGAGAGAAGCCCAGCAGTTGGTATCCCTGGCCAGAGATGCAGGCATTGATAGGGTGATTGGGAAAGATGTCTGAACAATCAGCCTATGGAGGCAACTCTTGTCATCTGTAAGGGACAAGTATCCATATAAAGATAATATGGACTGCCGTCTGGACTGAATGGCCATGCTTGAAAGACCCATCAAGTATTTGATATTTTTAGCTATATGAGATGTGATTTATGATGATGGTCAGACTGTAGATCATGGTGAAGTCCCATGCCCTAAGCCTATGCTGCAAAGGTTTGCAGGAAGAAGAGGAACAATCACTACTCTGTGATCCCCATCTATAAGCTGATCTGTCAACTAGAGAGCCAAGGAGCAAACAGCAGGACTCATCCTTCAGCAGTCCTGTATGGCTACTGCAAAAGCCTGATGGAGAATGGAGGCTAACAGCGGTCTATCGTGGCCTGAATGAGGTTACACAACTAAGTGCTGCTGTGCTGGGCAAGCTAGAACTTCAGTATGAGTCAGGCGTTTTGCCACTATTAACATTGCTCACACCTTTTTCTCTATTCCTCTAGCACCAGAGTGCAGCAGACACACGGCTGACACACCATGATGGTCACAAGCATCAGTGGTTTATTAAGGATTACATTGCATGTTTATACTTTGCTCTCCTGTCCACGTGCCTTACACTTCCTTCCTATTGGTTAACAGCTTCTGTTCACGCATTCTATCTTATTCTATGATAGGTTACAAGTTTCTTATATTTTCTTACAAGAATGTCAATACACATCCCTATCTCTCTCATACCTTCTTTTCCCACAAACGTTTTCCTCTAACCGTCAAGGGCACAGCTGTAGTTTGTCGAGATCAAGGCCACTGATCATCCACACTACAGCGCAGGCCAGTTTGCTTTCACCTGTATCTGTCTGGTACACCTGGAATCGACTGCCCCAGGGGTGGAAACGCAGACTTACCATCTGCCATGGACTGATCCATACTGTGCTGGAGAAGGATGGAGCTCCAGAACACCAACAGTATATTGACAACAACATTGTGTGAGATAACATACCGGAAGAAGCCTGAAGGGTTTAGCCACCTAGAAGGGTGACTAAGACTCTGTCTCTACACTGACTCATGGATAGCACCAAATGTCTTGTGGGGATGGTTTGAGCAGTAGCAGCAAAACAACTGGCAGTGTAAAGGTAAACCCATCTGGGTTGCTGAACCATGGAAAGACATTGTGGCTCAGTTAGGGAAACTGGTTGATAAGGTGTGTCACATAGATGCCCATATACCTTTTAAGTCGAGCTGCTGTGGAACATCAACAAGCAGATGAGGCTGGTCTAGTGTTGCAAATAGACTTTGGGAACATAAGTGAGCTATTTTTACCTCAATGTGCTCATGACACTTCAGGTCATCAGGGCAGAGATGCAACATACAAATGGGCTCATGACCGAGGGGTGCACATGAGTGTGAAACATGCTGTAATCAAGCAAACTAAACAGTTGAAACCTTTGTGGCATGGGGGAAGGTGATTGAAATACAGGTATGGGGAAGCCCAACAAATTGACTATATCACACTGCCTCAGACCCGGCAGGGTAAGCGCTACATGCTTAAAATGGTGGAACCGAGTACCAGGTGGCTAGAAACATATCCTGTGCTTCATGCCACAGCCCAGAACATCATCCTAGGCCTTAAGAAGCAAGTCTTGTGGTGACACGGTACTCTAGAAAGAACTGAGTCATACAATGAGACTAATTTCAAAAACAGTATTATACGCAAGTGGACAAAGGAACATGGGTATATCATATCCCAAACCATGCATAAGCCTCAAGGAAAATGTAGCGGTTCAATGGACTGTCAAAAACTACCCTAAAGGCAATGGGTGGTGGAACCTTCAAAAACTGGGATAAGCACTTTGCGCAAACCACCTGATTAGTTAACACCAGGGGATCCATCAGTTGGGATGGTCCTGCACAGTCAGACCTTCTACATACAGTAGATGGTGTGAAGGACCAGGTATTTCCTTACACGAACATGAAATGTCCTTTGAGTCAGCCGACAAAACTGACTTAAAATGGCGTCTCCACGCGGCGCTGAACCCCCTCTGTGTGTGTAGGGGGGGGGGAGCAGCTGCTGCAGGGGAGGAACCGTGGCCGGAAGCAGGGGCAGGACTAGGTCCCATCTGATTGGCTGAAAAGCCCGGAAATGCAAAACTGGCACCGAAGAACCCCTGAGAGAGGCAGCGCGGCACGCCCCTCTCTCTCTCGCTCTCGCTCCCTCCTCGTGTGTTCGAGGCAGTCGTCTACACCCGCAGCCTGCCGCCGCCATTTTTCCTGCCGCGCGCTGCCGCCCGTCCCCGCTGCTGGGAGCTGCCTGCCAGCCCGGCCAG
>NW_009953590.1:12711-14601 GCF_000747805.2 Chaetura pelagica | reverse complement strand
ACAGGGCTTCCAGCGGCGGCGGCGACGAGTGGCAGCACGCAGCAGGAAATGGCAGCGAGCAAGCAGTGTGTGCAGAACAGAGCACCGAAATGAGGAGAGAACGAAAGAGAGAGAAGCGTGCCATGCTGCCTCTTTTATGGGGTTTTCTGCACTCCCGATTGGCCGGTTTTGTATTTCCGGGCTTTTCAGCCAATCAGACGGGACCTAGTCCCGCCCCTGCTTCCGGCCGCGGCTCCTCCCCCCTACACACACAGAGAGGGTTCAGCGCCACGTGGAGACGCCATTTTAAGTCAGTTTTGTCTGTTGACTCAAAGGACATTTCATGTTCGTGTAAGGAAATACCTGGTCCTTCACAGCAGCACACTTGATGAAATTAGCAGCAAGTTTTCCAGCTAGTGGATTGATAATGCTTGGATGTTTATAGTTACTGCTGAGACACCAAGGACACTTTGCTCCGCTTGTTGAATCTGTTGCTTTCGACACTAAAGGAGCAGAAGAGTCATATCTACAGTCCTCCTGTAAGGAGGAGGGGACTAGACAGATGGCAAAATTGGCCAAATAAATTATTCCATCCCCTATATGCATCATTCTTGGTATAAATTCAGGGATCACTGAAGTCAAGTCCCTTTTTTCCTTTTTCTTCCATCTATGGCTGGCATCCAGGGAGGATCCCCTCTACCCATCTCCTTTGATCCCTAGGCCCATAAGTTCTTGACCCTCATAACTTTACCCTCAGCTCCTACCTGCTCTGCCGCTATTTCCAGAGGTGGTCCAGGACTTTTTGGAACTGCTCACAGCTAAGGAGAGTGCCCTAGGAGTTGCTGGAGGTAGGGGGAGGTGATAGGGGTTTTGTATATTCTTGCACATATTTGTATATATTTGTACATATTTTCTTTTATCATGAGTATTTAATTAAAACTGTCTGGTTTAGTTTTTAATCCAGAAATGTTCCTGATTTGACTAGATCTTGATGATTTGGGGGTGATCAGGCCTGATCAGGCCTGGTCAAGAAAAAACCTTTAGGAGAAATTGGTCTCATAGAAATCATACGGGGGGGCATGTGATTGTGTTTATTTCAGTAGTCACAGAAACCGCATGCAGTAGTATCCCGGACAGGATGGATGACAGACAATGCATATATGCAGTAATCAAGATTTATTGCATACAATGTTGGGGGCTTTAATTATTCTGGAAGAGAGGCACGAGCACAGTAAAAGTGTATGGAAACTGGGAGACAAGAACAGAAGTGCAGTTAGGACATATTAGCAGTGAATGTTAATACTTATAATTAAATCAAACAACAAAGGTTAACCACTAAAATGCTGGCAACTTACTTATTATCAAATATTATACTAGGCCTAAAATATTAATTATCATCCTTAAAGGATCTTACAACCTTAAACTTAATAATGAAGATTACTTAATGTTAAGTTTGCTAATAAGGACAGTGAATGAGTAATATTTCTCACCCTTGTCAGGCCACAGACGGGTGTCCTTGATCAAACCGCAACTCCCGAGAATCCGTCTCTCTGGTAGGTGTCCCCGCTAGAGGAGAGAAGGTCCAGCAACTTCCCAGGGAAAGTGTATGGAGATCTCCAATCGGAAATGAGACCAAGCTTTTATAGAATAAAGTGGATTGACTGCTGTCATTTAACCATTAGCCATACCTCCGATATCTCTCATTGGAGAATAAAAGGAAAACAGTGGGAAAAAAGCATGAAGACCCTATTCTCACCAAGCAAACTCTGTTGTTTATCTGTTCACTATTACTTTATCTCCATTTCAGGCCTAGTTGTGGCTAGGCTGAGCTCTGTGTTCTTCAACACCAGAGAGCAGCTGATGTTATGCACATCCCCTTGGCCCTCTGTTTATAACTTTCAAGGTCAGAAT
>NW_009953590.1:7896-10526 GCF_000747805.2 Chaetura pelagica | reverse complement strand
TGGATTACACACAATAAGTATATGCAGTAATTGAGATTTATTGCATACAACATTGGGGGTTTTAATTATTCTGGATGAGAGGCACAAGTACAGTAAAAGTATAGGGAAACAGGGAGATAAGGACAGAAGTGCAGTTTGAATGCAAAGGACATATTAGCAGTGAATGTTAATACTTATAATTAAATCAAACAACAAAGGTTAACCACTAAAATGCTGGCAACTTACTTATTATCAAATATTATACTAGGCCTAAAATATTAATTATCATCCTTAAAGGATCTTACAACCTTAAACTTAATAATGAAGATTACTTAATGTTAAGTTTGCTAATAAGGACAGTGAATGAGTAATATTTCTCACCCTTGTCAGGCCACAGACGGGTGTCCTTGATCAAACCGCAACTCCCGAGAATCCGTCTCTCTGGTAGGTGTCCCCGCTAGAGGAGAGAAGGTCCAGCAACTTCCCAGGGAAAGTGTATGGAGATCTCCAATCAGAAATGAGACCAAGCTTTTATAGAATAAAGTGGATTGACTGCTGTCATTTAACCATTAGCCATACCTCCGATATCTCTCATTGGAGAATAAAAGGAAAACAGTGGGAAAAAAGCATGAAGACCCTATTCTCACCAAGCAAACTCTGTTGTTTATCTGTTCACTATTACTTTATCTCCATTTCAGGCCTAGTCGTGGCTAGGCTGAGCTCTGTGTTCTTCAACACCAGAGAGCAGCTGATGTTATGCACATCCACTTGGCCCTCTGTTTATACCTTTCAAGGTCAGAATTTGCTAGGCCATTTCCTTTGTCATGGGAACCTTTCACTGCAGGCAAAATGAGAGACAAAAAGCAGTTGAATCATAAAAGGGGACTGAGGCAGGCATATTGAGAGTTGGAGCACCCTGCTATAAGTAGGCAAGTGGTACAAGTAGCTACGGTCTAGTATTACGTGAAGAATAAGATATTATGCTTAAGCAGCTACTGTGGAAGTGTGGCGGAGCAAGGGACCGGGACACCATGATGGTCACAAGTATCAGCCTTTATTAATAGGTTACACTGCATTCTTGTACCTTTTTCTCCTGTCCACGTGCCTTACACTTCCTTCCCATTGGTTAACAGCTTCTGTTCACGCATTCTATCTTACTTTGTGATAGGTTACACGTTTCTTATCTTTTCTTACAAGAATGTCAACACACATCCATATCTCTCTCATACCTTCTTTTCCCACAAACATGTTTTTCTCTAACTGCCAAGGGCACAGCTGTAGTTTGTTAAGATCAAGGCCGCCTGCGGCCCATAGCTGATGCCCACAGGGAAGGAAAATTACAATAATAAATCTTGAAGCTATCACAATAACCGATTATGCTGCTTGAATATCCCCTTTCTCATCCCCTCCTGGTTTGAATATCAGGAACTACAAAAATAGTGACTATAGGTGACCAGTGTTTTTTGTTAGAAATTAATATGTATGAAGTTATGCAACTCGAAAGATCATAAGGGGACAATCAATGCAAAGGTTAAACTTAATGAGCAGTTAAAAGCGAGCACTATATGCATTTTATGCTAAATTATTTAAATAAGAGAAATTGAATATATAGAACCCTGTTGATTGTAATGCAACTCAGGATACACTAGGTGGAGTTATCCCCCCATATCTTCAGCACTTTAATAAAAAAGTGTCAGCTTATCTGCATCACATTGGTGTCAATAAATTCTTTTTGTCCTGTTTGGTGACAGAAGCCTCTTTCCTTATTCTTTCTCTCCTTTTCCACTGAAAAGAGATTGGCCCATTCTTGACATCCACCCTTCAGATATTTGCAGATATTAATAAGGTCCCCTCTTAGTCTTCTCTTCTCAAAAACAGCCCCAGGTCTCTTAGCCTTTCTTCGTATGACAGATGTTCCAGTCCCTAATCCATCCTCGTAGCTCTCCATTAGACTCTTTCCAGTATATCCCTATCCCTCTTGAACTGGGGAGCCCAGAACTGGACACAATACTCCAGATGTGGTCTTACAAGGGCAGATGTCATGGTTTGGGCCCAACACAACAACAAAGGAGGAGCCACATGGCCGCTCAACCCCACCCCACTCTGGGATGAGGAGGACAAAGCTCATGGGTTGAGACAAAGGACAAGGAGGGTTCTTCACTAATTAAGGTCCTGGGCAAAACAGACTCAACTTGGGGAAAAAATAATAATAATTTAACTTCACACTAATCAAACACACAGGACACAGACAACACCATGTTCCTCCATGAGTGCAGGGGGACAGCCTGCCATCTCACTGTAGAGGGGTTTAAGGGACAGTGGACATGGAAAATTACTAGAAGCCTATAACCTGGGCTTCGAGCTAACTGAAAACACTAAGGCAAACAACCCAGAGATAATTGGCTAGTGTCTATTTAAAGACATTAAAGAAAACAGCTAAGAGATAGTTGGCTAATGTTCAATGTCAACCAGAGACAGATCGGGAACAATATCAGAGAAGTATAAACTCCTTGGCACCGCTTATATAACTCCTTGGCACCGCTTCAGCAACACCTGCACCACTTCAATAGCAAAGCTAAGCTTACGACACCGCGCGTGGACACAGGCTCATCACCAATCAACGATTTTATATGCCGCGTGAAACTCAGCAT
>NW_009953590.1:4697-6634 GCF_000747805.2 Chaetura pelagica | reverse complement strand
AAAATTGGCTTCATCCTGGCTCAAACCAGGACAGCCACAAGGGCACATTGCTGTCCCATGGATAACTTGTTGTCCACCAGGACCCCAAGGTCTTTCTCCATGGGGCTGCTTTCTAGCAGGTCAACCCCTAATCTATACCACTGGGGGACACCACTAGTCTCCAACTGGACTCTGCACCAGTGATCACAATCCTCTGGGCTCTGTTGTTTAGCCAGTTCTCAATTCATCTCACTGTCTGCTCTTCTAATTCACATTTCCCGAGCTTATCCACAAGGATGTTATGGGAGACAGTGCCAAAAGCCTTGCTAAAGTCGAGGAAGACAACATCCACTGTTGTCCCTGCATCTATCCATTCTGTCACATCATCATAGAAGGCTATCAGATTAGTCAAACATGATTTATCGTTGGTGAATCCATACTGGCTACTTCTGATAACCTTCTTTTCCTCCATATGCTTAGAGATGACCCCCAGAATGAGCTGCTCCATCACCTTTCCAGGGATGGAGGTAAGTCTTACCATTCTGTAGTTACCCGCATCCTGTTTCTTGCCCTTCTTGAAGACTGAAGTGACATTAGCTATCCTCCAGTCCTCAGGCACCTCTCCCATTTTCCAGGACTTTTCAAAAATGATGGAGAGTGGTCTAGTGATGACTTCTGCCAGCTCCCTCAGCACACATGGGTGCATCCCATCTGGGCCCATGGATTCAAAGATGTCCAGTTTTCTTAACTGATCTTGAACGCAATCTTCTTCAAACAAGGTGAAGTATCCTCACTCCTGACTTCTTCTGTGGTCTGGAAGGCTTGGGAATCCTGAGGTTTGGCCTTAGCGGTAAATACTGAGGCAAAGAAGGCATTAAGTAACACCGCCTTCTCCGTGTCCTCCATCACCAGGGCACCCGCTTCATTCAGCAGTGGGCCCACATTTCCTCTGGTCTTCCTTTTACCTCCAATGTACTTGAAGAAGCCTTTCTTCTTGTCCTTGACTTCCCTTGCAAGTCTTAATTCTAAGGAGGCCTTAGTTTCTTTGTTGCATCCCTTCATTCTCTGAACATATTCTTGTATTCTTCCCAAGTGGTCAAAACCCTTCTTCCATGATCTATACATTTCTTTCTTCCACTTAAGTTTGTTGAGAATTTCCCTGCTCAAACAGGCAGGTCTCCTGGATCTCTTACTTGATTTCTTACTGTCCTGGTTTGAGCCAGGATGAAGCCAATTTTCCTTTTACTGATTTTTTCCTTCAGTAAGTTTTCTTTTAACTAGTCACAGTGTGTTCTAACTAAGACTGATGTTTTTGTAACTGCTGGTTCTTCAAGGTCACACCTTTACTATGGTGGCTCAGACACTACAGGGAGATCTATGCCCCTGCCATAGAGGAGGCTGAATTAGACAGACAGCAAAATTGGCCAGAGATATTCCATTCCAAATATCTACGTAAGCTCAGAGGAAGGTCAGTGCCACCGTTTAACTCAGGTCCGACAACAATGCTCTCGATCCCCTCCCCCCCCCCCAAGTAGGGAAGGAGAGAGAGAAAAAGAGAGAGACTTGGCTGGATTGAAAACTAAACTACACCGCTTTAATTAAAACATTAATGAATGATACATGAAAAAAATATATACAATTATATACAGATATATCCAGGTATGGGCAAAAGCCTCTCGCCTCCCCCGACCCCCAGCAGCTCCCACAGCACTTCCCTGAATTGGGAAGAGTCCCGAGGAATCCCAGAGCTGCTGCTGGAGAAAGCGGAGAGTGATGAGGATCGAGCTCGAGCTTAAGGGTCAACGGTGATGGATGAACAGAGTCCTCCCCGGACGCCGGCCATGGACGGAAGAGAAGGGAAGAAGAAAAAGGAAGGAAGTTGTCTTCTGTGATCTCTGACCTTCCTTTGAGCTTACGTAGATATATGGAATGGAATATCTTTGGCCAATTTTGCTGTC
>NW_009953590.1:0-1505 GCF_000747805.2 Chaetura pelagica | reverse complement strand
TTGTCCCAGTTTTTGAAAGTTCCACCACCCATTGCCTTCAGGGTAGCCTTCAACAAACCATTGTACCTTTCAACTTTCCCTGAGGCTTGTGCATAGTATGGGATGTGGTAGATCCACTCAATACCATGCTCTTTAGCCCAGTCAGTGACAAGACTGTTTTTGAAATGAGTCCCATTGTCTGACTCAATTCTCTCTGGAGTACCATGTCTCCACAAAATTTGCTTCTCAAGACCCAGGATAGTATTCCTGGCTGTGGCATGAGGCACAGGATATGTCTCCAACCATCCTGTACTTGTTTCCACCATTGGAAGCACATAGCGCTTACCCTGGCAGGTCTGAGGCAGTGTGATGTAGTCAATTTGCCAGGCCTCCCCAAACCTGTACTTTGACCACCTCCCCTCATTCCACAAAGGTTTCAACTGTTTTGCCTGCTTAATTGCAGCACATGTCTTACAGTCATGGATCACCTGTGCAATAGTGTCCATGGTTAAGTCCACCCCTCGGTCACGAGCCCATCTACATCTCTGCCCTGATGGCCTGAAGCATCATGGGCCCACCGAGTCAGAAAAAGCTCACCCTTGTGTTCCCAGTCTAAGTCTACTTGGAACACTTGAGCAGCCTCATCTGCTCATTGATTGTGTCGATGTTCCTCAGTGGCTCGACTCAGGACAGTCAGAGATCACAGAAGACAACTTTCTTCCTGCTTCTTCTTCCCTTCTTTTCTGTCCATAGCCGGTGTCCGGGGAAGACTCTGTCCATCCATTACCGTCCACCCCTAGGCTCGAGCTCTCCTGACCCTCATAACTCTGTGCTCTCTTGGGCAGCTCCTGGACTTTTCGAGACTGTTCGCAGCTAAGGAGAGTGCTATGGGAGTTGCTTGGGGTGGGGGAAGGCAATAGGGGTTTTGCACATCCCTGAACACGTGTGTATATAATGTATATAGTGTTTAATTTAAGCTGTGTGGTTTATTTTTCAGTCCAGTAAAGTCTCTCTCTCATTCTCTCTTTCCTTCTCTATCTGGGGGGGAGGGGATCGAGGGCATTGTTGTTCTAACCTGAGTCAAACGTTGACAACAATGTATTGGCACCAAATGTGGGGCTCAATTTTAAGCCCAGATTATACATTTTCAATATTTGGGAGTGTTCAAAATTCCATCTCTGATGGGAGGAATCCCTCAGATAGCAATGGGCAACAGCTCTGCTGAATTTCATGATGGATTAAAAACTGGACAGACACTTTCTGCAATGAATCTGCTAGATCTTTTGCCCAACATGCAATTGTACATGTGGTATGCAGCCGAGCGCATTCTGCTCTGTGTAGCTGCTCTTGTGATTGTTTTATGGTTTATCAAGAGAACTGTAGCCTTAATCAACTGTATAATTACCAGCCTAGTGATCATAGGGTTTATGATACTGATCTTTATGGGGGCACTGTACGTGTACAATTACATTACAAATCCTAAGGTGAACAGAAGGGTCCATGTTGGTAATGCCAGTAGCAGGTTC
>NW_009953589.1:44502-53476 GCF_000747805.2 Chaetura pelagica | reverse complement strand
GGAGGGGAAGGAGGACAAGGAGGGGGGACTCTGGGGTGGTCGCTGTGGGTGGGCAGGTCCAGCCTGTGCCGTGCTTGGCCCCTTGGTTTGTGTCAAGTAATTAGTAGGTTTCATTAAGAAAACCGTTAATTGCAGTGAAGGGTGTAGGAGCAGGTCGGTGGGGGAGGAGGAGGGAGCACATCCCACGCACCTGGGGCTGGTTTTTTGGGGGAGGTTTCCAGAAAAATAGCTCAATTCCCTGTGTGAAAATGATAAGAGGGGATCTGGGGAAGTGTCTTGAGGGATTAGGAAAATATTCCCGTCCTGGTGTGGTCCCGATGGGTTGTTTACAGACTGGTTCTCAAAGCAGAAAACAAACACAAAAGGATGAAATATCCAGAGTTGTCCCAGGTACTGATTTGCAGGTGCAAAGTTATGGTAAGAAAACACCCAAATCTGGGCTGCAGGGCCCTGCAGGGGTGTAGCATTTGTTGCTGACCAGGCATGAAGCTTTGGAGAGGTGGGGTTAATGTTTATCTGCTGCTGAAGGTTCAGAGTTAATTTGCTGAGATGTCTCTTGCCTGGGAGCACGAGGGGAATAGCTGCTTTCTGGCCATCCAGATAATCAGGGTTATGAGTGAGAGGAGCAGCTGGTTTTTCTCCAGCAATAGGGATCTCACTTGAATTCCACCTTAGTTTACACTTGAGATTTTAAAAAAAGACAACGTTGTAGCAGGAAAATGGCACATCAGACTTTGCAGGCTGTGGTTTGGAGATCACTTTGAAGTGTTTACATGTGTATTTTCAGTGGCTTGTCTTCTTTTTTGTTTTTGTAGACATTTTGGAATGGCCTTAGTCAGAACGTTCTCAGAGCAGCATCCAGCAGAAGATATGCGTGAGTATTTCCTAGTTTTTCCAGGTTTGCCTGTTTTGATATTGGTATTTACTCCCCTCTGATACCAGGATTAATTATTGGAGTCAGAGCTGGAGCAAAATAAACAGAGTGCCTTTGTGTGTCACTTTCCTAAGGCTCTGTCTTCATCTCTTGGTTTTTATTTCCAGTGGAACTTTTAAGAATTGTTCTTCCCCTGTTTTCTTGCCATCAGCAGCATCCACAAACTGTGGATCGCTGGGATCTGTTTGATGGGGAAAAACAAACAAAAAGGCAATTTTACAATTGGTGGAACAAATAGTTTCACACTGGCATGAGGCAGGAATGGTGTGTGGCTCTGTTTCCCTACAGATGAAGTTTATGCCAAACAGCTCATGCATTTTAATCCCTTGCTTTTCTGTTGCATGTCATGAGGGAAGAGCAGCAGTGAATTGTGTGACTGTGTGAGGTGTTTTGTGGCTGCTGCTGATTCAGGCACAGGATGGGAGATGTTTGTGTTGGGGAAACTGCCCTGCTCTGGTCAGCACAAAGGCCCTGAGCCACGTTGCCAAGATGATGTTATTTGAGCTGGAGTTGGAGCCATTTAGTGTCCTGGGGAGGGAGAAGGTGATGGCCTGGTCAGAAACAGGGCCCTGCTCTGCCCTCAGGATGCTTCTTCCTTCATCCCAGGACATGGCTTTGTTTGTAAGGCCAAACTGGTTTAGTAGCCTGCAAGTTACCCTTGAAAACCTCCTAGAAAGGAGAAGATTTACATTTTTCTTCTGTAAGAACCCCTCTGTTTTTTCAGAATTAAATGATTGTTGCTTCTCAGGATCAACCACAGGGTTGTCCCTGGCTCAGAGATCCCTGCACGTGGGGGGGAGTGATTTGTATTCTTTGTGTGGTCATCTCTTTGTGCCAAGCTGTGGTAAATTAATACAGTTATTAGCACTTTGACTCCAGGTAGATGTTTTCAAACATGTGGAAATATCAAAAAAAAAACTCCAAGGCAAGTCCAGGAAATGTGAAGTGTGTAGAGTCAGGGTTAGTTCTCTGTTTTGTGTCAGGATCTTAAGAGATGTGGACAACTCATGTAGTGCAGGTTATTCTGGTGGGTAATAGTGTTTTGTATGTTGAAATAAAGAGGCTCTGGTTATATCTTAGAAAGCCATGATCTTAGTCAGGTCTTAAATCTGATTGACTGCAGAGGCAGGAAGTTAAATTCCTGGGTAAGAATCAAGAGAACACATCAGGTCAGAATTAACTTGTATTTGCTTCAACATCTGGTGGAAAAAAGCACGTTGTCCTGTTTCCAGAAAGCTTTTTGACTGTCTGGATAGTTTTTTTCCTTTAGTAGTCATTCTGGTTTTCACATGTTCTGCTCCACAGCTCTGAAGCAATCAAAGGTGCTGTTATTGGAATTGATCTGGGTACAACCAACTCCTGCGTGGCCGTGATGGAAGGAAAACAGGCGAAGGTGAGTGAGGAATGAGCAGCACATCCCTGGGGCAGTGTTACAGGAGGGGGTGCAGGGGAGGCCAGTGAAGGTGATCTGAGGGCTGGAGACAGGCTGGGAGAGCTGGGGTGTTCAGGCTGGAGAAGAGAAGGCTCCAGGGACACCTTAGGGCACCTTCCAGTGCCTGAAGGGGCTCCAGGAAAGCTGGGGAGGGACTTGGGACAAGGGCAGGGAGTGAGAAGACAACGAGAATGGATTAAAACTGGAAGAGGGGAGATGGAGATGAGATGTGAGGGAGAAATTCTTTGCTGTGAGGGTGGTGAGACCCTGTCCCAGGTTGTCCAGGGAAGCTGTGGCTGCCCCATCCCTGGCAGTGTTGAAGGGCAGGTTGGATGGGGCTTGGAGCAGCCTGGGCTGGTGGGAGATGTCCCTGCCCATGCAGGGGGCTGGAACTGGATGCTTTTGAAGGTCCCTTCCAACCCAAACGAGTCTGGGATTCCATTATAAGTCGAATGTCTAAATAAGAGCTCTCAGGGGCAGTGTTTTTGATGGCACTCTGTTCCCTTTTCCCACAGGTGCTGGAGAACTCTGAAGGTGCCAGGACCACCCCTTCGGTGGTGGCCTTCACGTCGGAGGGCGAGCGGCTGGTGGGGATGCCGGCCAAGCGGCAGGCGGTCACCAACCCCCACAACACCTTCTACGCCACCAAGCGCCTCATCGGCCGCCGCTACGATGACTCTGAGGTGAAGAAGGACATGTAAGTGAGGGGGAGTGCAGGGCCACCACCAGCAGGAGGGCTGCAGGACATGGCAGGATACATTTGAAGAGAGATGCACCTTTCGTGTGAACTGATGATGCCTTCGTCTCAAGTTTATTGCTTACGTTGTGAGGGCCAAACTGCGTTTTGTTCCACAGTTGATGGTGATCTTAAGGTCTTCAGAGAAGAAGTCCAAGGTCCACTATTTAGTCTGCCTTCCCTCACAGCCTTGGTGATGCTGTGCAGAATGGTCAGCATCTACCAGACTCATCCTTGAGTGCATTTACAATCAAAGCTGTGTGATCTCACCTTGGGGTTAAATGTTGGAGCTGCAGAGCATTAGGATGTTGGGGCTTCTGAGACTCCCTGGAAGCTGGGTCCTGTTGGCATGTTCACTGTTCTTGGTCCAGAACTTGCACGTGCTCATCTGCTGGTAGTAATGTTAAGGGTTTGTGCTGATACAGAAATTAAATGTGGAATTCTTCTGGTTTTCAGTAAGAACGTTCCGTTTAAAATTGTCCGTGCATCCAATGGTGACGCCTGGGTGGAGGCTCATGGAAAACTCTATTCCCCAAGCCAGATTGGTGCCTTTGTGCTCATGAAGATGAAGGAAACTGCAGGTTGGTACAGTCTGGTCTTTGCCACGTGCAGGCAAAAGTATGACCTTGGTGCTGGGCTGTGGCAAATGAAAGTGCAGGAGCCACAAAGGGGCTGCTCTGGTGCAGGAATCCTGGTGGAGGAGGCCCTTGTGTGGGGCTGATCCTGGGAGGGTGCAGTGATGGGCTCTTGGGTACCCTCAAGACCAGTTCCTGCCTCAGGCTGGGAGCTTTGGCAAATGCTTAAAACGTGTTCTTATCAGAATTGAATCCTGGTTGAGCTGATAGTCAGTTATAGCTGAGCTGGATGCAGATTTCTGCAGAAGGGGGAGCTCCTTTTCCTTCCAAGCTGCAGTCCTTGTGCCTCCCCAGGCTGCAGCTGAGCACAGGGCTGGGAGTGGCTTCCTTGCCCAACTACAAGATAGGTAGCAAGAATGGGAGTGTTCCAGGGACTTGACTGTTGGGCTGAATGAGTGGCTGCTTGGCCAGTGGGGGCTTGGAATCTTCACTAGGGGAAAACAGCTGTTGGCCTGGAGAATTTGTTTTCCTTTTTTTCCTCCTTTCCAATTCCTCACATGGTTTCTAGGGAAAATTGAGTATAATACATGGAGAGAATAGTCAGTAGGTGCCTCTCAGAGCCTCATCTGGTAAACATTGTGCATCCAGTAATAAGTGCTTGGAGGGCAGGACTGAAGGTTGTTACTGAAACTTCATCCAAAGATCACTTTTCATGGTTTTAGGTCCTGGTCACTTGCTGAAGCTTCACCCAAGAGTAAAATAAGAGTATATGGTGTGTGAGCATCCAGATGTGATGGATGTGACTGACTCAGAGGATGGTGTTCCTCTGCCTGAAGCAGGAATCTGCTTCCTGTGGCTCTCTTGGCTTTTGGCCTGGATGCTACATGAAGTCCAACTGTGGAATGATTGGGCGTTGCAAGCAGCACAGAATCATAGACTCATAGAATGGCTTGGGTTAGAAAAGACCTTCAAGATCATCTAGATCCAACTCCCTGCATGGGCAGGGACACCCCCCCACAGCCCAGGTTGCTCCAAGCCCCACCCAACCTGCCCTTCAACACTGCCAGGGATGGGGCAGCCACAGCTTTTCTGGGCAACCTGTTCCAGTGTCTCGCCACCCTCACAGCAAAGAATTTCTTCCTAAAATCTCACCTAAACCTCCCCTCTCCCAGTTTTAATCCATTCCCCCATGTTGTCTCACTCCCTGCCCTTGTCCCAAGTCCCTCCCCAGCTTTCCCAGAGCCCCTTCAAGCCCTGGGAGCTGCTCTAAAGGCTCCGAAGAGCCTCTTCTCCTCCAGTAAATTATTCTGAGAACTCTGAGTTTTGCATTGTTTTTGTCCACAAAACTCTATGAAATTGCTCCCTTTTTTCTTCTGGTGGCAAAAAAAGCTTTTGTCTTCTGTTCTTAGTTCAGGAAAATTATTTCCAACTCCTTGCTAATAATGTTGTTGTTTTTCATATCTGCTGAAGATAACTTTATTTTTGTCTCTTTTTTCCTCCAGAAAACTACCTGGGACATTCAGCAAAGAATGCTGTGATCACAGTCCCTGCTTACTTCAATGATTCTCAGAGACAGGTATTCACCAAGCTGGAAGATTCTCAGGCTTACAGATGGTGTTGAGTTTCTCTTGGTACTTCATGCTCTGTTTTTCCTCAGGCTACCAAAGATGCTGGGCAGATTGCTGGCTTGAATGTTCTGAGGGTGATTAATGAACCAACAGCAGCTGCACTTGCCTATGGTCTGGACAAGTCTGAAGACAAAGTGTGAGTGCCTGTTCCTAAAACCTTTTCTCCCATCAGCACACTGATTTTTTTTCTCTGTAAAATGCTGCTCCTGCTTCCTGTTTGTTAAAACCATTGGTTGGAATTCTGCCAAAGGAGACTCCCAGCCCTGAGTCAGGGCTGTGGAACGTCCCCTCTCTGCTGTGCCAACCATACTTGTTCAAGAAAGGGAGTTGATAACTTGCAGCTACAAATGAATCATTCAACTGAGTGTCAGTTTAATTACCTACCAGTAGCAGTGATGGGGGTGGCTCAAGTGGAAGCTGTGGATCCCAGACACCAAAGCTCAGCTTTAACTCTTGCACCAAAGGAGCTGAAGTGTTGCTCAAGAGTTAGGCTGAGGTTTGGTGCCTGGAATCCACAGCTTCCATCTTTTTTCCTGGCTGTCTTCAAGCCTTCTGTCACTGTCAAGGATGGTTACAGAAATGCAGGGGTTTTGTTACAGTTTCTGTATTTCTCATGTAGATTGAAGTGCTGTGAAAGCCTCACCTTTTGAAAAACATGTTTCACAGTGGCTCTGGTGGCTCTGCTTTTGTCACTGGGTGTGAGCATGTCCTTTTTTGAAAAAGAAACTGCCCTCTCTGAAGTAGCAGGCAAGGTTAAGCATCATGCAGCACACCTTTCAGAAGGCTTCCAGGTGGACTCAGAGTGCTCAAGGAATGCAAAGGCTGTTGACTGCAGCTTCTAGAGAGGCTTTTAACTTTGTAGACAGCAACATCAATTCTTCACATTTTCTCCTGAGGAGAGTAATTTTTTTTTTTGAGCCACACAACTTAAGTCTAGAACGTGATGTTATTTCTGCATCTTTTCTTCTAGTATTGCAGTCTACGATTTGGGTGGTGGCACTTTTGATATCTCCATCTTGGAAATCCAGAAGGGAGTCTTTGAGGTGAAATCCACTAATGGTGACACTTTCTTAGGTGGAGAAGATTTTGACCAGGCTTTGTTACAGTATATTGTTAAAGAGTTCAAGAGAGAGGTAAGAATCTCAGAATTCAACCCTGTGTTACACTGGTTTTCAACCTTGCTTAACTTCTGTAGAAGAACAGGAATTGTGTTCAATTATTAGAACTTGGTTTGTTATCTGTGGCACAGTTGAAATTTAAGAGTGTTAAGACACTGTTAGCCTGGCTTTCAGTTTTTACACTTGTTTTCTTGAAGCAGGATGTTTCTCTGCTAGAAGGCCCAGCATAGCAGGACTTCTGCCTTTTCTCCTTCAGTGTTGCAGGACTGTCCTGTACCTACTCTGCTTGTTTTAGTAATAAAACCCTGTGGTCTGATTGAACAGCACAGGATTGGCTGCAGGAAGCTGCAGTGTCATTCCAGCTCCTTAGCCTTTATATGAAGCAGCTTTTCCAAGCTTTAACCTGTACAATCACTTTCTGAGCAGAGGGGACTAGCAGGTGGCTCAGAAATGCTAAATACCTTTGTCAGAAGTCAGAGATCAGCAGGAGTGCAGGGATCAGGTTGGTGTTTTCCAAACATCTTCACAGTCCAGAGTGGTAGGAAGGTGACCTGCAATGAAAAAAAGGCTTTTCACAATTTATGTGCAGAAGCTGAGAGTGTTAACCTGTCGTGTTTGTTGCCTAGACGGGTGTTGACCTGACTAAAGACAACATGGCCCTTCAGAGGGTGAGAGAAGCATCAGAGAAAGCAAAGTGTGAGCTGTCGTCCTCGGTGCAGGTAGGTGCATGGCTTGGGTTGGAAGGGACATCAAGGGTCATCCAGTCCCACCCCTCTGCATGGGCAGGGACACCTCCCACCAGCCCAGGTTGCTCCAAGCCCCATCCAACCTGCCCTTCAACACTGCCAGGGATGGGGCAGCCACAGCTTCCCTGGGCAACCTGGGCTCACTGCCCTCACAGCCAAGAACTTCCTCCTCATGTCTCACCTAAATCTCCCCCCATCCAGTTTTAATCCATTCCCCCATGTCCTCTCACTCCGTGCCCTTGTCCCAAGCCCCTCCCCAGCTTTCCTGGAGCCCCTTCAGGCTGTGGAAGGTGCTCTGAAGTCTCCCCAGAGCCTCCTCTTGTCCAGTAAAACATTCAGAGAACTCTTGAGTTTTGCATTGTTTTTGTCCATAAAGCTCTATAAAATTGCTCCTTTTATTCTTGTGGTGGCAGAATAAGCTTCTGTGTAAGTAGCTGACATCACTGTAACCAGGCCCTTCTGCAGTGAAGCTGTTCAGGAGCAAAATGAGTTGTTGGAAGCTCAGTATGTCAGTGGGTGCTGGGATTTGCCTTTCCTCTGGCACCTTCTCTCCTCATCCTGCAGGGAATGTCTCCCCAAGTTGTGTATTATGATCTAGGAGCTTGTGCTGCTGGGTTTGTGCTCTCTGCAAGCATTTCCAAAACCTTGGTGCTCCTCATTCTTCTGAAACAGCTAATTTGTCTAATAACAAGGAATAATTTCTATAATTAATCCTAACTTTTTTGCCTTTGGGAGAGTTGTCTGGACCACGGGCAACATAGACCCTCTTTATTTTTTCCACCTGCTTTGTGTATTAATGCATTCAAGCATGTCCTTGATTCACTACTGAGTAAGGATCTGGAGAAGCAGCAAGTTGGGGATGGTAATAGTCTTGCCTAAGTGAAAGGAAGGTCAATTATATAGTAATTGAAATGAGGTCTGTGCCAATTTCTAGGTTCTGAGTAAACATAATCTGTTCTATGGTAGTGTTTGTTGGCCAGTGTGGAGCTCCTAGCAAGGAGTTGAGACCAGTCACAATGGAGGGCATGGTGCTGCCAGAGACATAGCATGCTCTGTTTCACTGGCTCAGGAGTTGGCAAATACAGGCTGTTCATAGCAGGAAACACTGAATTCCTTAACTCTTGAGCAGTGAAGGGAAAAAAAAACTTCCTTTAGGTCTTGTTTTCCCCTCATCTTTTTGCCTGTGCTGTTCCTACAGTGAGTGCACACCTCTGGTCAGGGGGTTTACTTCTTTTGTGTGAACTTCATCTCGAGAGCTTCAAGCTTTCATGCTTCTAATTGCTTTGATTTGTAGTCTCTTGATGTCAGCATGACTCAGCATTTCAACAAGATGGTTTCAGTAGGAGGTTTCCTTTAAAAATCCAACATAGAGATTTGTAAGATCCTTCACAACTAGCCATGAAAATTGAGGATTGTGGTTCCTGGCATGGATGAACCTCCTGTCAAATGGCAGTGGGCAGGCTGCCAAGCAGGAGTGGGTGGCATTTGGAAAACAGTCCTGAGTGACTTCCTTCAGCTGGCTTACCTTAGGGGAAGGCAAAGCTTGCCTTGTATTTGGCAAAATCTTCCAGAACTCCAAAGATGGGCTTCGTGTGGTGCTGAAGGAGCAGATTAAGGTGTTCACGTCTAATGTTTCAGCTCTTGCCTCCTGGCTATGATAGAAATTGATGATTTCTTTTATTAGCAATAAAAGACCTCAAAATAACACAATATTACAATTGGAACTGAAGAGTTGTAACCATGGGATGTGTAACAAAGCCATTTTCCTGTCTCTTGGCTGAAATGTCAGACAGAAGAATTCCTGC
>NW_009953589.1:39035-44304 GCF_000747805.2 Chaetura pelagica | reverse complement strand
GGAGGATTTCCTGCTGCCACTTAGACTGGGGTGCTGAATGGGCGTGGAGATCTTTTAGTACAGGCAGAGCCTGGAGCTTGATCTAAAACCTGCCTTGTTTCCCATTCCTGTTTCTCCCTGTCCTTCCCTGTGCTGCAGACTGACATTAACCTGCCATACCTCACTATGGATGCCTCTGGCCCAAAGCACCTGAACATGAAGCTGAGCCGCTCGCAGTTTGAGGGCATCGTGGCTGATCTGATCAAGAGGACAATAGCTCCCTGCCAGAAGGCCATGCAGGATGCTGAAGTCAGCAAGAGTGACATTGGTGAAGTCATCCTGGTTGGTGGCATGACCAGAATGCCAAAGGTATGAGATGTGTCTCTGGTAGGGGCAGTGGGCTGTACTGACTCTCTGGGGTGAGCTGTAATGGAGAAGTTGGGAGCCTGGGACCTGCAGAGCTCCAGCAGCTGAAGGCCTGCAGAAGCAGAGCAGATGTGAAATAGTCCCATGAGAGAGTCCCTTACCACTGCCTTCAAATGGAGAAGTTGGGAGCCTGGGACCTGCAGAGCTCCAGCAGCTGAAGGCCTGCAGAAGCAGAGCAGATGTGAAATAGTCCCATGAGAGAGTCCCTTACCACTGCCTTCATGTAATTAGCTCAGCTTGGATCTAGGGGCTGGAGCCAAGTTCACTCTGCAAAGACAAATGGGAGGTTGAAAAACAGGAGTTGAAAATTCAGCTTGACTTTCTGACGTGGCCCAAATGTAAGCAGAAAACACCCTCTCTGAGGAAGGCTGCTCTGTGTGGATGTCATTGTGTGATAAGGAACACTTCAATGACAGGAACCTCTCAGTCATCTTTGCCTGCCAGGGGGTTTCTTCCCCTGTGTAGAGCACACGTAAAGAAACTGCCCAGGCAGGATGGCTGTGACCTGCTGTGTGTGTTCAGCTACCTGTTGGAGGCTGAGTGTTGTCAGGCATATTTAACAGCCTGTTCCAAACACCTAATACCTGGCCCTTGTGTTCTGTGGTGTTAAACTCCAACAGGCAGCTGAGAAGCCTGCTGTGCTGACATGCAGAGACCTGCAGGTGAGGCACTGCCTGGTGGTTTAGTGTTCTTGTTCATGGCAGTGCAGGCTGCTGCTCAGCTCCCCTGAGCTCAGAGCTGAACATGTATGGACATTGCTCTCCTCAGGGCTGCAGCTTGTCCTCCTCTGCAGAGAGCAGCAAAATATCATTCCCTAGTAATCAATCAGACTTGGATTGTTTGACTGTTTGCTGTTAAGAAAGTTGGGATTTTCAGGTGTTTTCCAGGAGGTGTACGTTTCTAGGAGTGTACATGGTCCTGCTTGGGATTGATTTGGGGTTTAGTGGTGGGGTTTTTGTCTCCCCTAAGTGTTAAAAGAGCCTGGTGGCTAGAGGTGATACTGGTGTGTTGGGGAACCAGAGCAACAAGATAAACAGAAGCTGCTGCTCTGGCCCAAGCTGAAGTGGAGTCACTGTGCTATACCTTCCCAAAGTCCCTGCTCTTCCAGCTAGACAAAGGAAAAATGGTGTGGTTAGCTACATACCAGGTGGTGAAAAACTCTTCTAGAAGTGGGGAAGCCCTTTCTGAAACATTGTATATCCTTTGGGGATGGGAGACACTGCTTAAATGTTTTATTTTTTTTATTATTACTTTTACTTTTTTTATGCCCTGTTTTTTAACATCCCTGATCTGTGGCTTTGAGCTTCACTCCTGAGTGTCTGTAGTTCCAGCTCTGACTCCAGGCCGAGTGCCTGGAGTTTGCCCACAGCCCAGAGCCTTCCCTCACATGGGCTGCTGTGTTCATTCCACCCTACTGGGAGGGAACCTGCCTTGTTTTAGGGGGTTCCAGGAAACCTACAGTGGGTGGGTAGATGTTTCTTTTGTACTGTAAAATATGCCTTCAGAGGGAAGACTTGCAGCTAATTACATGCTGGGAGATAAAGTGTCTTCCTCTAGTGAATACACCCAGCAGATGTTTGTTTAGTGCAGAGGAGTTGGGCACTTGCTTATGGCAGTTTTCCAGGCACATCCCTGTGTTGGTGTGTCCCTAAGGGGTGTTATTGGGAAGAAGGGAAGCTGGGAATGAGAACACAGTCCCACATCCTTCTCTTGTGAGGCAGAGGAGTGGTGCAGGGAGCTGTGCTCGGTGCAGACACCTCACTGCCCTCACTGCCTTCCCATCTGGATCCTCCAGCAGTAAATGTGTGGCACCCATGAGCACATCCTTTGGGAAGGACAGCACAGGGAAAAGCTAACAACACAGCTTGGACTGTTTCCTGCCACAGGAGATCATCTCTGGTGAAACAGCCCAGAAAATAAAGTGTTTGAAAATACTATCCTCCATCCAGCTCCCTTGTTTTCCCCTTTATTGCACACAAACAAGATGAGCTGTCCTTCTGCTCTGGGGTTTTTTCCCTCCCCTGGCTGTGTTATCCTTGGCAGCTGTTATGCCCAGGGTTGGCTTGCACAAGTTCCTGGGGAGCAGTCCTTGATAAGTGTGGGGTGATCCCTTCTGGGTACTTCTGGGCCACATGGAAGGACTGGTGGAGGTTGACTTACACCTGGCAAGAAAGTCTCTATAGTTATCTAGAGTGAAACAGGTGTGTTTCACAGGGTACATGGAAGAAGGGGGATTAGGGAGCAATCCCAAACCTTAATATTTCTGTCATGCCACGGGGTTATGTGGCAGCAGGAGCATGAAGATCCAGACCTGTAGCCAGGGCTGGCATGTTCCTGTGGGCACAGCAGTGGGTGGAAAGGGCTCAGTCTGCATCCCAGCTGTGCTTTCTCTCCATTCAGGTGCAGCAGACTGTGCAGGATTTGTTTGGCCGTGCTCCCAGCAAAGCAGTTAACCCTGACGAAGCCGTTGCTATTGGTGCAGCCATTCAAGGGGGTGTGTTGGCTGGTGATGTGACTGATGTCCTGCTGCTGGATGTCACTCCCCTCTCCTTGGGGATTGAGACACTGGGAGGTGTCTTCACAAAGCTCATCAACAGGAATACTACCATACCTACTAAGAAGAGCCAGGTACAAATTGACTCCAGTTTCTTCTGTGGTTGTCCCAAACACTCAGTGCAGGCTACCCAAAGCATCCCAGTAGTTAGTCTTGTCCCTCCTCATCTGGCACAGACAAGCAGCATAGAAACCAACTTTAATGGAAGCCCCTGAGTATCTCTGATTCTAAGTGTGCCCAGGGAGGGAGGTAAGTTCTGTTACAGTGTGCTGAGATACCCCAGAACCTTTGTGACCTGGTCACGACTGCAGTGTGTGTGCCATGATGTAACTGTCAACACATCATTCTGAAGAAGAATTGTGTGGAGACCTTCTGTGACTGAGCACCATCCTCACCTGAACCCACCTTTCTTGGGTGGCATATCTTGGAACGGGCAATTTATTTTTTTCCTCAACCCACCTTTCTTGGGTGGCATATCTTGGAAGGGGCAATTTATTTATTTTTCTCCTGTGTTTTAAGGCTGTGATAGTTTGGGTGTGATCCTTCCTTTCCCTGTGCCCTGTCTGCTCTGCTGGTGTGTGCTCTTACTGATAAGACTTCTCCCTGGGGTATGGGGTTGGGGCAGGATACTTGTTCTCCCTGGGGTGTGGCTGGTGGCCACTGGAGCCTGCTGCTGGTGTGGCATTGCCACTTCCATCTGCTCATAGGACAACATGCTAGTGAGCTTGGCTGTTGCTGGTCTTGGTGCCTTGGTGTTCTGTGAGAGGAACAGAGGAATGACAAGCATTTAATGATTCTTTTCAAAGTAGCTTCTCTTTATTCCTTCCCTTGTTAAATCAGCTTGTAACTGTATCTGTTTGTGTGTGGTAATTTACTAGCTATCCAGTAATTATTTGCTGTTCCTTTTTCACAGGTATTTTCTACAGCTGCTGATGGGCAGACTCAAGTGGAGATTAAAGTATGCCAGGGGGAGAGAGAGATGGCCAGTGACAACAAACTGCTTGGCCAGTTCACATTGGTACGTTGGCTACTCAGTGCTTGTGACCTTAGGTTTGACCTTCCTTGAGAAGTTCAAAGCCTTCTCCATTTCAGTTGACCCCTGGAGGTGGTGTTGGGGGGGGAGTCATCTTACAGAAGACATCTGACCCTGTTGGTAGTAAAAAAGCAGCCTCTGAAGGCACAGCCTCATTCTGGGACAGCCTGTGAGTGGCAACTGCTGTTTGGGGTGGAGCTTAGCAGTTTCTGAGCAGTCTTAATAATCACAGAATCCCAGAATGGTGTGGGCGAGAAGGGACCTTAAAGATCATCCAGTTCCAACCCCCCTGCATGGGCAGGGACACCTCCCACCAGACCAGGTTGCTCCAAGCCCCATCCAACCTGCCCTTCAACAATGCCAGGGATGGGGCAGCCACAGCTTCTCTGGACAACCTGGGCCAGGGTCTCACTATCCTTACAGTAAAGAATTTCTTCCTAATGTGTCACCTAAATCTCCCTTCTCCCAGTTTTGATCCATTCCCCCTTGTCCTCTCACTCCCTGCCCTTGTTGAAAGTGCCTCCCCAGCTTCAGTTATGTCCAGAACTGAGGAAACAGAGCATCCTGCCCTGTCCTGAAAGGGAAGGGTGGCTTCCTTAGCAGTAAAGCAGAACCTACTAAAGCAGAACACCTACAAACCCAGCTTGAAAGGGTGGCTTCCTTAGCAGTAAAGCAGAACCTGTGTCACCTACAAACCCAGCTTGAGGGCCCATCTCTTGTGGTTTCTGTGCACTTGTTCTGGGTAGAAATCTGTGTCCTGTTCAGACTGGATACTGATCATTCACACATGTTGCCACCAGGCATTTAGGGGACTCTGCTCTGGGGGTTCTTAACAGTTGATCACCAAGATAATGTGGTTCGTGTCTTGCTAATGGCCAAGCACCTCTTGTCCTCAGGTTGGGATTCCTCCAGCACCACGGGGAGTGCCCCAGATCGAGGTGACATTTGACATTGATGCCAACGGGATCGTGCACGTGTCGGCCAAGGATAAAGGCACCGGGCGGGAGCAGCAAAGTGAGTGCTCTGGGATTGTCCAGGGAGGAAGGGGAAAGGTGTGAAGCAGGGGAGGACACTGGGCACTGAGGGTAACTCCAGAGGGAGTGGAGTGCTGCCCTGATGGGCATCCCACAGTCCAGGGATGGGGTCACCTTCCTTGAGGAGGAGTCAGGATGAGCCAGGGAAGCTCTTGGCAGTGCAGCTGCAGTTGCTGTCACCTTAGCCCAAGTGCCTCCTGTGGAAAGGGGGGCAGAGGGTGACTGCAGAATGAAGTAGGGAAA
>NW_009953589.1:27249-38904 GCF_000747805.2 Chaetura pelagica | reverse complement strand
GAAAGGGAGAAGTGACAACCAACCTGAAACTTCATTTTTAGGAAGCAAAGGCTCTGCCAACAGGCAGTGCTCTGTGCCCTCTGTCAGGCTGTTGGCACATGCTACCAGTGCATGCTTTCCTTGCACCTCAGGCAGAGGTGAAGCATCTGCCTATACCAAGGCCAAAGAAGCCCTCACTGGCAGGGTTTTACTCATTCCAAGTCATTTTGCACAGTGTGACAGTTCTTTTATGCTTTTGGTGTCATGCTGTAGCAATGTTGAAGCAGAATGCAGGTGTTCCCTGGGGTTTCCTGTGTGTCAGGTGGGCAACAGGGCTCACAGGTGCTTGTGGAGCAGTGCTCCTGCTGCTTGCAGGGCTGTCCTGTGTCACTGGGGAGCTTGGGGCTGAGACATTCAGCCCTGTGGTACTCTGAAGGGACAGAAATTGGGGTCTGGGAATCCAGCACCTTGTACAGGTTGTTCTTGAACTGTGCTCCTGGACGTGCTGCTGCTTTGGAAGTGCCCTCTGCTAACAGATCACTGCCTGTCTCAGGTTGCCTGCCTGGAACTGCCAGCTTGGAATAGGGAAATCAAATTAGGAAGATCTCTTTTGAGTCCAAGGCATGTCAAGTTCAGCTGAACAGA
Organism: Chaetura pelagica; assembly: GCF_000747805.2. NCBI lineage: Eukaryota > Metazoa > Chordata > Aves > Apodiformes > Apodidae > Chaetura > Chaetura pelagica. The sequence continues at coordinate 38,280 of NW_009953589.1, read as the reverse complement.
TCAGCCCTGTGCCAGGACCCTGTTTTGTTTCTAATTACTTCATGACAAAGGTCTTGAAATTCAAGTGTTGTGAAGTGTCAGGTATTTTGCATAAGCACTTAATTTCCAGCATTTAGGCTGGAAAAGTCTCTTTAACTGGCAGGAGTCTGGGGGACACCAAGATGTCAGTATGTTTTGCCCTGTCATGCAATGAAATGCTAGGCCCTCTGTTCTGGGCTAATTAACAACACAGCTGACATTTTCTAAAGCTCTGTTGTGGGCTCAGGAAAGTAATTTGGAGAATTTGTAGATTCCCTTGATACAAAATTCATCTCTTTTGTGCTTCTAACTGGGAAGCCTCCACATTGCCCTTTGGTTGTTTCTCAAAGACAACCAGTTGAGCAATCAAATCATGGTTCTGGTTAAGAAAAATAGTGTATTGGCAACGTGAAGGTATATACTCCTAATCCTGCTGCTTGGCTTTTGGCAGGAATTTGTTACCAAACCCACTTTGGTTTCCTTGCAGATTTCTGATGTGTGGCAGCCTTTTACCTCTGAGTAGCCATTTCCTGATCATAGGGAACTAGAATTTTTTTAGCTGCCTGTTTGTATGCAAATGTGGTCTAAATTATAAAATTGAACTGACTGCTCATCCCACATCTGAATCCAAAGGACGTGTGTGTGTGTGTGTCTCTGTTTAGGGTTTCCTACCCTTGACAAATAAGAAGTAAAAAACTTCTCATGAGGATCTTATTATACCCTTTTTTAGGCTTTTCAATGTCCTGGGTCTTGGTCCTCTCTTTCCTCTTGAAATGATGCTTTACTGCAGAAATTATCTGAAGTCTAAACAGTACTTTTTGGTACCAAAATAAAAAGGGGAGGAACTTTTAAAGAGCTTTCCCCTTGAATCCCCCTGTGTTCACTTAAGGGCAGCACAAGGAGCTGGGTGGGGAATGTTGTCTTATCTTGCTACCAGCCTGGGCTGCTTTCTAGCAGTGAAAGGAATGTCTCTGCACTGGTAAAATGATTCCTTCTCTTTGGGTTGGGTTTTTTTTTTTGTTAGTTTTTTTTTTTTTTCTATTTTTTTAGTTTTGTGCTTTTAACCAGTGAAGAGTTGCCCCTTTAGTTTAGGGGCTGCACACTGGCTTTCCAGCAGGAGTAAGAAGAATGGTCAGAGTGACTTTTGTCAGAGGGGTCCAAGTGACAATTCTGTGACTTGCAGACCAGTTTTTTCTCTTGCCAGCAGCATCAGTGCCTCTTCAGGGCCTGGCTGGCTTTGTGCTGCCCACAGGGCCTTCAGAGGTGCAGAGTCCTGAGCAAGGCTCCTGCCATTGGGGGGGCTGGGAAATAATCCTCTTCTCGAAGGTGAGAGCACATTCTTTATTAATGCTTCTTCTCTAATGCAGTTGTTATCCAGTCTTCTGGTGGCCTTAGCAAAGATGAAATTGAGAACATGGTGAAGAATGCAGAGAAGTATGCAGAGGAGGACAGGAGAAGGAAGGTAATGTGACCACGCTGGTACCTTCTAGTTAGTCGTGTACCTGTCAGTTCCTGCCAGTTGTGCTGGTAACTGTGTCCACTGTGAAGGAGCTGCAGGTTCTGGTCTGTTCAGTCTTGAGCAGTTTGCTTCTGCAGTTATAAAATACCTGCTTGCTTCCTTACATTCACTTCCCACTCCAAAGTTGCAAGAAGGTGGCTGCAGAGGCCTTGGATCCTGCCTTTGGGTTGGGTAACTTGCCCTGCGGGACCGGCATTTTCATTCCTCCCTGAGGAATTACTGGGACATGGAGGCAGCAGGAAGCAAAGTCACCTGCCTGTTACTCAGGAGTGAAGAGCTCTGCAGCTCTAGTTATGCTTTTTGACATCAATGCTCTTTACTGTCCAGCTGCCTGTTACCTTGGCTGTTTATTTAAAGCTGATCCACTGCTGCTGGCTTCTCACAGGGATGCTCCATTTAAATGGAAGCAAAACAGAGATACTTAAGCTACTTTCTCTGAATTTATTTTAAAGCTTAATTTATAGAACCTGCCAAGCAAAGCTGCACCTCTTCCTCTTCCTTCCCAAGTGGGAAGTTGCTTTCCATAGTGCTTAAAATCTCACTGTGGCATCTTGGCTGCTGTATTCACCTGAGCACAGTGTTTGCCCTTGGGGCAGGGGAAACCATCAGGAGGTGTCTGAAGGCCTCACACCCTGTCAGGGAAAGCCTGGCACTTGTCATGGTTGAGTGACTGAACCTGTGATACACATAGGATTAATGGTTGGAACTAATTGGTTCAATGAGGGTAGTACTAATGAATGATGCTACTAAATATAGAGCATTGATTTTTAGGCAGGCACAGTGGAGACCTCCTCTGGGGCATGGCACCAGTGGATAGGCAGTGGGTGCTGGAGCTGACAGGGCTGGATTCATCCCCTTGTTCACCTGTCTCAGGTGTTCAGGCAGTGCTGTACATCTCACCCTTGGTACTGAAGGGATCAGGAGAGGACTAAAGGAGAGAATGCATGGAATAACTTCATGGGAAGCAGCATCTCCATGCCTCAGAAGCTCTAAAGCCAGGAAGGATTGGCTTTTTGGCATTTGTAGGTTAGATGGAGAACCTTGAGAGACTTGGATCTGAATGTCCCACTGTTTCGATAACCACGTCGTTGCCTTGAGGCGCAGGTGGTGGCTGCCCTGGCAACTTCTGCCTGGTGCCTTCCTTTGACTTTGTGTCTTGTTTCCTGTTGTAGTCCTGAAGTGAGATTTGTCTCTGTCCAGTGGCCTATAAGAGGAAGATGATTAGGTTGCTTTATTAACTAACACTTGTCTTCACTTGGCTTGCATAACTGTCACTGTCTGAATTCCCTTGGTGCACCTCTCTGGTCATGGTTCTGCTGCCATGGAGAGGTATCATGAGTGCATAAACAGAGTTACCTCTCTGCTGGACTCAGCGTCCTGCTGTGAACTTGAAATCCCACAGAGAATGAGCACATACAGTAGAAATGACAGTATTTTTCCTCAGCTTTCCCTCTAAGTGGTTAGTCTCCTGAGAACACTATTATCCCACCCTTGTTCAGGTAGACTGTTGACAGATGGAGAGGGCTGGGTGTGTCAGAGGCTGTTGCTGGTGAAGCTCATGCTGACACTGGGGCTGAGTTCTGTCTGGGCAGGACCACTGGTCCTGTGTACTTGAAGCCTACCCTGTCCCCTCTTGGCTGCCTTTGCAACAGGAACATCAGGAACTGGGATTTCTGACCTAGCACAGGGAGGGTTTCCACTGGTGAGACGCTACAAGCATTTGGAATAAGGGACATGAGTAAGCCCAGCATTTTAGTTGTCTCTGGTGCCCTTGCTGCTGAAGAAACTTAAGAATGTTTCCAAGCTTTCCAGAGGAACAGGTCAAAAGAAGCTGTGCTGCCTCTGCAGTTGCTGGCTCTTCCAGTGTCCCAGCTGTAGAGCAGTGCTAGTTCCATCTACTTCCAGGAGAAGGGAGTTTGAGTGTGGAGGGATGAGGACTACCTGCTGGGGCTTTCTCATGCCAGAATGCTTCTAGAAATTGTTTGCTTCTATTTCTTCTTTCCCCCCCCCCCCCCCACCCTGTTGCCATTAAGAAGGACCCTGGATGGGAGCTGGAATGGAATTGAGCAGTTTGGGGGAAGAAGTGTGAGGTGCCAGCTGCTGGGCACACAGTGGTGTGTGCAGTAGGTCCTTACAAGCTCTCTTACCCAGGAACGTGTGGAGGCTGTGAACATGGCTGAAGGCATCATCCATGACACAGAGTCCAAGATGGAAGAGTTCAAGGATCAGCTGCCTGCAGATGAGGTAGGTGGTTTCTGATCCCCTCACAGGAAAGATTCCTTACTATAGCCTTGCTCAGATTCTCACTTCACTCACAGCTGGCTCTGGCCAGGGGCACCTACTCTGCCTGTGTTTCCATGCTGTGGAAAAGTGGCACAGTCACCCACTCTGCTGGTGTTGGCACTTGATGAGTGGGATGATTGTGGCTGATGGGAGGATGTAAGGACACACTTGGGAGGATGAAAGGACACACTTGGAAGAATGTGGCTTGGATAATAGCAAATACCCTACTTCAAAGCACAAATTCAATGTCACTGAAGATCTAAGAGCCTGGGAAGCTGTTAATGAAAGGATTCTGCATGAATTATGTCCTTGGCTTGGCCTTGTGGTGATTTGATAAGAACTGTGCTGTGGCTTCTGAGAGAAGAGAGTTTTGCTCAAAAGCTGGAGATGACAAACAGTGCTACCAGAGTATGAGCAGAGGGACAAAGGAGAAGCTGGTCTGCAGTCTCAGCAGCCTCCATAGTCCAAACACAGCACTCAAGAGCTTGGAGGCAATTACTGTATCCATTTAACTCCAGTTTTTTCTTCCATCTTTGGAGTGGATATTTAGTATCAAAGGAGTGCTTTTCATACCATTCTAAGTGACAGCTTAATTTCTGTATTACGAATTTCAAAAGCCAAGTTTAAAACACATTGTGCAATCTTCAAGTGAGCAACTTCCAGAAGCAGAATAAAAGGGCTCCGAGGGCCCCTGCAAGAACAAGATGATATTCCTTGCTAAGCAGCCTCTAATCAGTCTATTAACTGCTGGTTTTCAATCCAGCTCTTCTCTCTGGGATGAATATTGGCTGACTTTGTGTTTGGGGTTATGATCATTGGAGTTTTCTCTCACAGAACCTAAGTCCTTGTTCATAGAATCCCAGACTGGTTTGGGTGTAAAGGGACCTTAAAGATCACCCAGTTCCACCCCTCTGCATGGGCAGGGACACCTCCCACCAGCCCAGGCTGCTCCAAGCCCTATCCAACCTGCCCTTCAACACTGCCAGGGATGGGGCAGCCACAGCTTCCCTGGGCAACCTGGGCCAGGGTCTCACCATCCTTACAGTAAAGAATTTATTCCTAATGTCTCATGTAAATCTCCCTTCTCCCAGTTTTGATCCATTCCCCCTTGTCCTCTCACTCCCTGCCCTTGTCAAAGTCCCTCCCCAGTTTTGAACAAATTCTTGTTCCTCACAAGGACAGTTGTTCCCTGTAATGTCTTTTGGGGAATACCAAGGGAACGTGGGAAGCAGAGCTTAAAAGCAGAGGCCTGCATGGTCTGGGTGGAGGTGATGGCCTGACAGAGGAGGTGTGGATTGCCCTCCCCTTCCCGTGGATCTGAACCAGAGCTCTGCCCAAGTTGGGAGTGTGAGCACTGCTGTCCCTGCTCCTCCTGCCTGCCAGTCTGACACAGGAATGCCAGACTATGGGGAGGGGCTGGCAGATGGCTGCAGGGGCTGGGATGAGACTGTGTTGCTTTAGTTTGCCTCTCTGCTCCTGCTCCCACATGCAGCAAAGGGATGAAACAGGGTGTTGAACAGCCTACCTTGTTGGCTTTCCCCTGTGCCTTAAACATGGATGAAACCCAGCTTTGTTTTCCCTTTCTCCTGTGGTGACTGGCTCACTGGTGAGGTTTGCCAGGGAGAGCAGCTCATCCTTGGCAGGCTGCTCAGTCTCTGCTGGGCTTTCTGTCCCTGGCACCTCTGCTGAGGCTGCAGACAAGGGGCTGATTAGTGCCAACTGTGGCACATTTAGTCAAGTGGGCAGGTTCCTGAGCACAGTCCTGGGCCCTGCAGACCATATGGCTCTGTTTCAGAACTCACTTCATGGCTCCTGGCAAAAAAAAAGCAGTGGGTTTGCTGTGGTCAGTAGGTGGGGGAAATGCCTGGGAGTGGGATTTTCAGTGAAGTGCAGGATTTAATCACGTTTCTTCATGACTTACTTGCAGTGCAACAAGTTGAAGGAAGAAATCGCTAAAATGAGGGAACTTCTGGCACGTAAAGATACTGAAACAGGAGAAAATATCAGGCAGGCAGCAACCAGCCTACAGCAGGCTTCCCTGAAACTCTTTGAAATGGCATATAAGAAGGTAAGGTCATGGTCATCTCCATTTTATAGCCCCACGATGGGCAGGGGTGAGTGGGGACACCAAACATTCAGGTAAGAGCTGTGCTTGGAGAGGCAGAGTCTCAGTGCAGCTCCCTTGGTGTGACACGGGCTGTAGAAAACCAGGCAAGAGTTGAAGGCCATCCTGCTGCAGGGAGCCCATGTCCCACGTGGTGTGCATGTTTCTTGACAGTGCTGTAGGGAAAAGTGCTGGAAGCTCTTTCTAAGGAACTTCAGAATGGCAGAATCTCGTCTCTTTAAGAAGAGCAAGACTTTGCCTTGGGTGTGTGAGAGTCCTAAAGAAGTCATGTCCAGACTTTGAGTTCAGTCTGCCTAAAATGACAGTAGAAAGGCCATCAGGAATGTCTTCTCCCTCTTCCTCCCAGTGGGAGGCCCACCCATTCATGGTAGATGTCCTCCCCTGTGCTGGGGAGTCTCCAGGATGGAAGTAGCACACTCTGGGTGACCTTGGTGGTGCTAAGCTCTGCTTCTTTTTTGATGTCAAACTGAAAACATTCAGTGCTGCAGTCAAAGATTGTTACATCCACTGGGAAGGCATAAATAATGGGAAGACAATTTCCTCCCTCTCAGTAGCAGCTGTGCAGAGCTGGGGGTGGTTTCCATTCTCCAGTGAACTATCACCCTGGTCACTGAAGGAAGGGTTTCTTCATCCTAGAACTAACCTAAGCAGCAAGCTAGGAAAAAAGTCTGGGAGAAGCATATTGTTGTTAGTACAACTAAAAAGCCAACTCTTTTGCAGATGGCCTCTGAACGAGAGGGTTCTGGAAGTTCAGGAGATCAGAAGGAGGAGAAGGAAGAGAAGCAATAAGAAGTCTTCTGTCTTGCCTTGACTGAGTATGAAGAAGAGGTCGGTTTTTCTTGACGCTTGGGAGAGAAGGGACCTTCCTGAGCAGCAATGGGCAGAATTCAGACTTACTGTGTTTTTGCAGTATTCTATATATAAAACTCTTTAATGTATAAACTTTTAGTGATGTGTCTGCTAGATAAATTGTCACTTGATGAAAGTTAATTCATGCCAGATGAAGTTAGGTGTTTGGCCCCGTGGTATTCAGCTGAGGCACCTGGGGACTCACTGATCATTTCTTTCTGATAGCTGGCACAATGGTGCACTAAATCTGATCTCAAAACCATGTCACTAAATTGAAGGGTAAGAGATGGAAGTTCTGCTGGCACTAGGAGGAGAATCACATCTGTATGGAGCCTCTCAGTGGATCTGAGCACTTGGGGAGCAGGTAGGGAGGCCTGGGAGCAGCAGTGCCAAGGCTGGTTATGTTGCTGGAGGACGTTCAGATCTGCAGCCAGGTTAGTACCTTGTTCTGAAGGAGAGGGATTACTTCAAATTTAGCTGTAACATGATTTCTTCCAAAAGAGGCTCCATGGAAGTTAAGTACTTTGCTTGTCTGAGCCTTCTGCTCCATCCTGTGTCTGTTCTCTGCTTATGGTAAAACAATTTCCTTGATAATAAAACTGTTACTGGATCCATTCTGGATTTTTTTAAAATAAAAGCAGAAAAGTGTCCAACATGGAGTTTTGGTATCCTGGCCTTTGGTGGAGAGTGGGAGCATGTTACTGCCTTCAGGAGCTCCTGGTGGGGAGCAGTCAGCCAGCTGTAGTGGCAGCAGCTGTCTGGAATTTGTGCTTTGTTCACATGCAAAAGGAAGGAGTCTGGTGTGGGATGAGGGTCCATCCCTTCTGAGAGTGTCACTGTTGCATTCCCAAGGTGTCTGGAAGTCTTGCTGGGATCTGCAGTAGCAGTGGGACTTCAGGTGCTTTATGGAAAAGGCTGCAGACCCAGAGCAGCTGTTGACCCAACTCTTCCAAGGAGGTGCAGTCTCTTTGCCACAGTATGTTTATTTGTTTCTCTCCTCCCCCTCTGTCACTCTGTGTGTCATCCACTGGAAAGGAAATGCAAAGTTCACAGTGACTTTGTCCTGACAGCTCAGATATTTAGGAGGGAGGAAAGGGCTTTTCTGTCACACTAGGCAATTTCCTAAATTGGAGAAGTTGTTAGGGAAGGGTAAAGTCCTGATTCTTTGAACCTAATCCTTGAAGTTGTGGACTGGAAGGGACCAAGACACTGAGCACCCCAGCAGTCCCAGCAAGGAGTTCCCCTTCAGAGGGAATCAGCCTGGCCCAGTGATGGGGGGAAAACTAAAGAGTAGGAAGTGATCTGCCTGTGAAGTGAGGGAGCTGGAGGCGTTTTGGCCTGGGCTGCAGGGGAGGTAAGGAAGGGCCCTGGTGCTGGCAGAGGAGGAGGGGGGAGGCAGTGCCTGGGGCATTTCCAACCCAAAACCCAGCGTTTTGCTTTCAGCAGGGGGTTGAGCAGGGCTGGCCATCCTCCCTGCTGCAGCTGCTGAGAGGGAGGATGAAGCTGGGTGCAGCAGGCTGGGCTGCAGGGCTTGTGCCAGGCTGGTTGTGGGGCTGTCACAAGTGGTGACAAAGCTATCAGGTGTGGGTCCAGGTCCTCTTTTGTTGGGGGGTTAAGTGGCAGGGCTGTGTGTCACAGGCAGGTAATGGCAAGCTGAGGTGGTTTGACCAGCGCAGCTCCCAGGGAGTTCTGAGGGCACAGATGGTCACAGCAACTGCTGCTCCCCCAGGGTGTGTGTGTCATCCAGGTGTGCAAACGTGTATCTTGGGTCTGTCACAGCATCCCCTGCTCCTGTCCTGTATGTGGGTTTGGAGGTGGTGGGCAGCACTTGCCTCTGCATCTCTGAGAACAATCTCCTTAACAAAACTTGACTGTAGCTTCTGTCCTGAATTGCCCTCTGCTGCTAAAGGGATCCCCTGAACAAAACTAGTCTGAACAAGGAGGAACTCTGCATATTTCAGCTGCTGAAGGGAGACATCCTTAAGTGAAACAGGTTAAATACCATCCTTGGAAGCTTTTCTTGCTGTCTCCCTGGACCTGCAGCCAGATGTTCCTGCAGCAGAGCCAGGGGCAGCCCAGGACAGCCCTGCTGCTGCTCTGGGCTGGTTGAGCTGTCAGGAAAGGCAATGGGATCATCATCCCATGGCCCCCGGGGTCCTGAATCATTGATCAGGACTGGCCTTTCCTTCTTGAATGAATGATTTTCCCTGTCGCAGTTTAAAGCCATCTTTTCTGGATGTTCTTTATTTTTTAATGTGCTGGTTTTAGCTCCTCCTTTAGAAGCTAAATTATTGATTGGGGGAGGGAAAAGTGAAGTCGGGTGAGATGTGTCCTGCTGAGAACAGTTTCTTGCCATGAAAAACTACCAGGAAGGTAGTAGAGGCAGCAACTGGGGTGTTACCACTTATTTAAAGGTGTCTCTTTATAAGAGGCCCCTGTCCTGAGGAGTTAACTGCTGCCATCCCTCTGCTGGGTGCGTGTCTGTCAGCACAGGGAGAGGCTGTTGGGGGTTCACTACTCCCTGTCTCATCTTGGGAAGCCTGTAGCTCCAGCAGGGCTGCACCTCTGGAAGAAATGACTGTGCATGGTAGCAATTAAGAAAAAGCTGGCACGTGATGGAGTCTCTCCCCCTTCCGTGCCAGACAGGGACTGGCAGTGTGCTGGGAAGGCAGGGCTGCTTTTTAGAACACCTGAAGACTGCAGCAGGAAAAAACTCTGGCTCAGTGGCTCTGCCCCTCTTGCAAAGTGGGTGCATGGGGCTGGGGTGCTCTTTTTGGAGCAGGGTCCCTGGATGGAATTGGAAGGGCAGGGTTGGCAGTGGGGTAAATTGTTGTCCACCTGTGTCCCTGTCGTATCAGCCACAGAAACTTCCATCTCAGCACATCATCTCCTAAAGCCAGGCATAATCCACTGTCTCACTGTTCCAAGGAGGATTATAAGTGGCCACGAAGCCTCCAGCATCCAGCTCTTGGGGCCTGCTCAGCCTCCCTGCTACCACTGAATACACAAGTAAATAGCTTCAGTGTTGCTTCACCCCTGCCTGTCCCACCAGGTGCTCCTCTGGCTCTGGCACTCCCAGACCCTCATGCCTGGTATCCTTGGGGTGAAAAAGGCAGGATGTGGGGTTGCAGACCTGGACACCAAGGCTATGGCTGCACTCGGAGGCGGTTCCTGGCAGAGGTGGGTGGGCTGCCCACAGCTCTGCTGTCCTCTGAGCACAAGGGTGGGTTTGTTGCCATGGGCTGCCAGGTCAGCTCACCTCCACGAATGTCCAGGGGCACGTGAGGTGCCCTGCTCCCCAAGCCAATCCCCTGCTGCCCTGGGGACAGGCAGTCCTGAGCCCCCCAGCTCCTCCAAGGCCCAGGGGGTTCTGCAGCCCTGTGCTTATCTTCCCCTTCCAGATCAGGGCTGTGAGGGCCCCATCCCAGCCAGACACCTCCACCCTCAGCCCTCCAGGTGCTGTTTCCCCACCCTTTTCCCCAACCTCTGGCTGCTCTTGCCCTTCTCCAGACATTCCCAACCTCACCAGTGCCTCCAGCACTGCCCTGAGCTGGGCCTGGACCTCTGAGGCCATCACAGGCTGCTCCAGGACAGCAGGAAGGTGACATTTCCAGGGAAAGGAGAACGGAGATAACCCTGCAGCTCCACAAACCCACATCCTCCCCCCTCATTCCTTTCCTCCTGCCCTGTTCCTCTTCCTCCAAGTGTTGAGACCCCCCAGGAGGGACCAGGCGTGTCAGGAAGTGGCTTTGGGACCCGGGGCATGGCAGGGGTCGGGGGAGAGAAGCCCCTGTCTGTGAGGGGTGACCCTAAATGGGCGAGGGGGGTGGCCCAGGAGGGGATGACACTGCCCGAATGGGGTGCCTGGTGTGAGGCCCCAAGGAGCAGATCCCTCACCAAGCACAGGTTATTGACCCTGGCAGGAATGGGTGACCCAAACAGGCAGGCACACCCACAGGCAGGTGAATAACGGTTTATATTCCCTATTCCCAGAGCTCCCTGCCCTGTTTCCCCCTGGCTGGGCACTCCAGGCTTCACAGCTTCTAACCATCCCATCAGTTCCCCCCCCCCCCCTTCACACATTCCATTCCAGCAGGTGCTTTTCACCTTTTCAGCCCCAATTCTGCCCTTTCCTGCCCCCCCGGTTGCCTTCCCAGCCCCACACTGACCCGCACCCGCGGGTGCCCGGGGAGAGACAGCAGGGGGGGCTGGGGCTGACCTTGGCCGGGGCTCCCGG
>NW_009953589.1:22775-25859 GCF_000747805.2 Chaetura pelagica | reverse complement strand
GGCTCGGGACAGGCAGGGCTGAGGGCAGGGAGGCACAGGCAGCTGGGACTTTATTCTTTGTCTGGCACTTGATCTTTCTCACCCCTTCACCTCCCAGGGAAAGTGCTGAGCTCTGTTTCCCCCTCAAGCAAGCTCTTCCAGAGTTTGGGTAGCATCACATTTAGAGTCTTTAATCCCACTTTGTGCTTTGATTTATTTTTTTTCCCCAGCAGAAGTAAAACTGCTGGGTGTTCTTGCAGCCTGTCCCCTGCCAGAGGTGACACGTCGCCTGTTTCCCTGGGCAACGTGTTGCGTGGGTCAGGAAGCCACTTGGGCTCGAGTAGCTGTAGATACTGGAGCTGTAAAAAAGAGCAAAGAAAGTGTGTGTCTTGGTGTACAAGGCAATAAAAATAAAAATGAAAGGTGACTCTTGAACTGCCCTTGTGGCTCTGGTTTCCTCAGGCTCATCTGTGCCCATGTTCCTCTCACTGGGGCACTGGTGGCAGTGGTCTGTGCCACCCCAAAGGCAGCCTGCCTCCAGACAGTTCGTGTAAGCTGAGCCCTGTCTTGTTCTCTCCTTATTGCTGTGTTTGTTCTTGTGTGCAGAGTAGTAGGCCAGGGAAATGGTTCAGCTGAAAACCAAGCCAGGCAGGAAGAGAAAGCAAAGGAGAACCTGAGCCACGAGTGTCCCTACGTTTTTAAAATCTGGTTTATGGTGTAGCTGTGCAAGGGGTGGGAAAAGGGAGTGTGGAGCCAGAGTCTTCCCTCTCTGCAGCAGAGTAGACTTTGGCTGCTGGAGCTGATGGTTCAGCTGTGCCTTCACATGGTGTTGGCATTATGTGTTGTACTCCTGGGGAGGTCCCAGCAAGTGTGGAATGTGTGAGTGACTTCTGCCCTGAGGTTGGAAGGGCTTGGGGAGCTACAGGCATCTGTGGCAGGCTGTGGGACCCTGTGTCAGCCCTGAGGAGGCTGGGGGTGCTTTGGAAGTGGACAGTGAGCATTTTGGCTCTCCCTGATCCAGAATGTGGCAGCAGGAGCATGTTTGCCTTTAGGCACAGCTCTCCTGCTGTTTGGGATAAGGGAATGTTGCAGAGAGCAGGATGGAAACTGGTGTCTGAGAGCTGCTGGGAGAGGTGCTGCTGAAGGGTGGGCTTGGAGAGCTGGAGAGGGTGGCTGTTCCCTCTTCCCCGTCACTGATCCTCAACACATCTCTGCTCCATGGTCAAGATGCTGCAGGTGCTGTAAAACGTGTAGGGGGTTTGGCTGAGCTCTCTGGAGCCCCAGATGTCCCAATAACCTCTGTGCCTAGATGGGAGGAAGCCCAGCAGCCCTCCCTAGAAGCAGGGTTGTGCTGGTTATGTGGTAATGTACATCATGCTTTCCAGGGAGTCGTGGCTGAAATTATCCAGGTCTGTTTGGGTCCACTGAGGGGAAGAGATGCTGCAGCTTGTGCCAGCAGCAGCATTAGGCACAAGAGGCAGTGAAACAGGCTTTTCCGGCCTTTGGGAGAGTCACTTCCTCTTCCTGCCGAGTAGGAAGACCTGTTCTGGGGTGGGTTAGGGGGCAAAGCCTGTAAATAGGGTGATGAGGGCCAGGGACTCCTTAGCGTCTCCACCTTCCCTTACTCATGTCCTCATAGTGACCCAGCAGCAGTGTCCCAGTTTCATGTGCTGGTTGTTCCTGCAGTGGATCAAAAGGACGGGAGGTGGAGGAAGCTGGAGCTGGACTCTCAGTTTGCACGTTGGTTGGGGCTCTTAGCCAGCTGTTTTGGTAAAATCTCAGGGAAACCTGCAGAATGCTACCCAAATGTTAAGTGAGCAGAAGAACAAGGCAGTGCTTTGGTCATGTCTGGGGTAGATGAGATAAATGGCAATATTTGGTCAGAAAACCCAAGGCAGAAGAGGAAAACTTCAGCTTTAGCAGCAGCTGTCCAGGCTAGTGAGGGTGAGGCTGCTTCTCAAACTTTTAAGGCAACATCCTAGCATGAAAGTCCTGTGTTTTTCCAATCCTGTCTAGGGAAGCTGGCTGCCTCACTCATCTCTGGGTAGCAAGAATCTGGCAAATCAAACCAAAGAGAAATAGTTTTTAAAACTGCCAAACCTCCCTCAAAACCCTATCTCTGCTGGCAGGAAGTAAAAGGAGCTTTTGTCTATATCTTGCTTCATAAAACACAAGTGTCTCTTATCTCCTCTTAGCTCTTCCAAAGTTGACTTGCAAACAGTAATAAAGTGAATGTGTTGATCTTTCTGATTTGGTGAGAAGGGAGGATAGCTGGTGTCTGCAGAGTGTGTGAGAGCAAATGGGGCTGCCTTCTGTGCTACAGGCAATTAACCTTTCTAGCCAGAAGAAGATGAGGGGAAAAGGCTGGTGATGGGCAAGGTAAGCCCTTGTGTGAAGTCTCTAGCCTTTCCATTCACCTCTGGGAGCTCAGAGTGCTCAGACTTGCATCAAGCATCTCTGCTCCCCCCTTCCCTTAACAAAGGGAGAAGTTAGTGTCTGTAAAACAGTGTCTTGGTGGGAGACTGTGCCCCCCTAGAAGCTGCAGCCATGTCTCTGCATGAGAGTGTTGCAGCAGCTCAAGCCAAGAAGCAATGTCAGCCACTGTTTTTCTCTTTTCCTCTCTCTCAGGGCTTTTCTGCTGTTGCTTCATGCAGTTTTCCAGTGTCAGTGTTAAACTGACAATCACTCTTTGTTCCTTTGGTCTTTGCAGTTCTGAATAGTGAGCAGAGCTATGCTCAGTTTTTTCTGCTAATCTAAGCTGTAAATGCTTGGCAAAACAAGTGTCAGCAGCAACCAGCAGTCTCCTTGCAGGCCAAGGCCTGAGATGTCCCATCTGAGCCACATTTGGATCACTCCTCAGAGTCTTGGAAATGAGGGCTTCCTTCCTGCAAGGGGTTTGCTAACCCCTCTGCTGGGCAGGTGGGCGTTGTGACCCTGAGCAAGAGCACAGCAGGTGCTGATGCAGGCTGGGGAGCTACATTATGATGGGAAAACCTTCAGGAATCTGCTTCCTTGAGACATCTCTCCTGCCTAGAGCTTAAAGGCAGGGCTAGACTTCTGTTCAGACCAGTAGCTCTTCCAAGTTGTGTTCTGGAACAGGGAAAG
>NW_009953589.1:0-22332 GCF_000747805.2 Chaetura pelagica | reverse complement strand
AGGCAAAGAGGAGCAAAGAGGATGGTGTCTGGGAAGGCTCTGCCTGCAAGCACAGCTGAGGTTGACAGAGTATGTTGAAGAAGATTTTTCCAAATAAAGTATTATGGAAGGTGATGAGTGGGACATATGCAGGCTTCTGAGGAAGTCTAGTAACAGTCTGAACAAATTACTCTTGTAACTAGAAGGAAAGTCTCAAGGCAGGAGAAGGGAGGGATGGTAAGAGAAGGAGAAATCATGGTGTCTCTAGAGCCATGGGACAGCAAAGCGATGCAGTTTCCAGCTAGGGTTTGGGCTCTGCCAAGGCTGTGAGGCTTCCATCTGTGATACAGGGCAAACCAAACATGAGACAGTGTCACTGGGAAGGACAGAGGCCCTGAAATGTGTGGGAATTCCTTCAAAGTGAAACATACACTAGTTGAGCTGAGGGTTAGAGAGCTGACCTGTTGCTTAGACAAAGAGTAATTTACTTGCCTTGCTGCCTGGCAGTCCAGGCAGGTGGACCAGCCTTGCTGGTCCTGGTGGAAGGGCCCAGCTTTGCAATTAGCCTCAAGCTGCTGCTGTTTCCCAGCTTTGTGCAACAGGGACAGGAGGCTGCTTGGGTGAAGGTGGGTGGCAGGCTGCTCATTTCTGGGGTGTCCTAGGATGCTGCTACTTCTGTGAGCAGACAAGTTGGCAAGACTGAGACCTCTTTGGACGACCTGGTGGTTCTGGAGAACAAGATAGTCTTGGTTTGTTCTCTTAGCATGGTGGATCTTTCCAAAATGACCAGTGAGTGTTGCAGCAGCACTAGCTGCTGGGATGCATCTAGGGAATAACTGGGGTCAACTGCAAGTAGATGTCTTGTAGAGGTTTGCCTTGCTCCTGATTTCTTTTGAACAAAGCTCAGGAAACTGATGGTGCTGGGGTTATACTGTGCTGCACTGGTGAGATGTGTTTCTCTCATGAGTTTGGCAGTACTTGGTCATTCCTTGGAGCATCTGCAGCACTTGACTGTGGAGATGCTCTGCTGATAGTTGGGGCTGTGCAGCTTCTTGCACTGAAGGTGCAACTGCTGGAATAACAGTTGAATGTGCTGGAAAAGTTGATCCTGAGCTTCATTGTGAACTCCTCTACTGCACCTTGCAGGCACAGAAGATCCATCACACCATATTTAGTGTGTCCTGTGTGAGTGTCACAACTACCATGTCTAGGCAAGTAGCAGTGTAACTGTCTTGTCTTTCAGGGATGGCTTCCATCAGGAGGAGGATTTGGTGTGGTCTTTCACTGCTGTGCCTGCTTTCTGGCTGCTCTGCCAGAGATGTGTCAGTTCAGAGGCTCCCTCCCCTGCTCCCAGGCTGGCAGCAGATCTCTTTCCATCATCTTCTCAACTGGGATCTCTCTGGCATGGCTGTGCCTCAGGTCTGGGCTCTGGGAGAGTTTACCTTTGATACAGAATCTATTTCTGCAGAACTGAAGCTTTCACCTTAGCATGTGGATTGTGATGGAAACTGTGAGCCAGGCCAGGTTGATCTGTGAAGGGCAGTGCTGTGGGAAGGTACTGCTTGGCTTTCCAGCCTCTCCTGTGTTAACTAGGTTGCAGTGCTGGTATGTCATGATAGTGTCAGTCATGGGATAGCCTTGGGGATCTCTGCACAGCAAGCTGTGTCTCCAGTGGGCCTACTTTTGCTAAAAGTCTTCTGCTTCTGCTGGAATCTGGGCTGGGCCAGCCTGGGGCTAAATGGCTGTCCTTGGCTCTGTGGGGAAGCTGAGACACAGGAGTGGGACAGGGACTGGAAGAGCAGCATCTGTGGGGTGGCATGTGGCATATCTCTTAACTGGCAGGGGCTTTCTGCTTTGGCTTTATGATCAGTCATTAAAGTCAGGGGTGTTTAGGGAAGAGGTTATGGTTTAAGTCTGTACCTAAGCTGAACTGCTTCCTCAAAGTGCTGCTTTCCTAGCCCACTTGTCTTCAGGGTGGTTGCTAAAGGAGGTCATGTTTCTGTTGTAGAGGTAAAGGCTATGATACTAATACTGTCCTGCTTATGGTAGTGTGGGGAGCAGGAGACATTTGCATAGAATCTGGAATAGAAGTAGTGCAGGACAGAAGTGATACCTGAGGGCTCTGGTCACAGAGGATGTGCTGCAGCTGCTTCCACATTGTTGCCCTGCTTGGATTGAGCCTTTGCAGCCTGTCAGTCTCCAAAGTGCTAGAGTTAGAAGCTGAATATGGATTTGATGGGAGTGGGGCTGATCAGACCCCACAGGACTGAGGCAATGTCTCTGAAGAGCTTGTGTTGTCAAGGGTGGGTGGTCTGAGAAAGCCACTCTGTGCCAGGTGAGAAGGCAGCAGGAGCCAGGGAGAGTGTCCCAAGGGTTGTTGATACCCTGTGGGTGGCTTCTGTCTAATTGTTGTAAAACATTTCCTGGGCTTTCTCATCTGCCTGCTCTACCTGTTTCTTTTGAATTACAGCAACAATTAGGAAGTGTTGTTTTGAGAGCACACACTAGCAAAGTGGCAGAAAACAACCTGATCTGGGAGAATGGTTACGTGTCAGACGAGAACTCCAGAAAGTGTTTTATAGCCTTTGGTAGTTCAGCAGCCTGATCCCCTGCTTTACAACTGCCTGAATCATTAGTGAGCAGTGTGATTCATACACAGATCATCACTCACACAGAGCTAATGAATGAGCCCTGACTGCTGAGGGGGGATGACTTGGGAGGGGATGGGAATGAGCACCTCCAAAGGGGACAAACTTTTTTGGCTTGGTGGCTACTGGAGTTTTTTCCCCCCCCATGTTAGCTCCCTATTTCCTTGTAGCTCTGAGGCATTAACATCTTAACAAGCAAATCTGGATTTGTTGCTTCAGTCCCTCAGTGTACATCTTGTACCCAACTGGCCCATTAGCATAATGCAACAAGTCTTTTAAACTTGGAGCATTAATAATTGGAGAGGGAGGAGGGAGAGCAGGGGAGCTGTGGCAAAACTGAGCCTCCCAGTGAGTCACAAATGTCTGAAGTGCAGAAATGTCTGTTCCACTTAGCAGTGATTGGGCATCCGGGCTTTCTGCATGAGGTCAGATGTAGCCAATAAGGCCTATTCAGAACATGCCTACGCAGTTATGTTTGGTGATGGGTTGCCTTTGATCCAAGGATTTCAGGATGGTATTGATTCATTTTCCCTGTGGGGTGTGCAGTGGCCACTGGTGCTGATTCAGTGTTCTTTGGCAGTACGGGGTAAGGTCAGGATCTGCCCCTGGAGCTGCAGAACTGGTGCAGGATCTGGATGCTGGTGGTTGCCTGAGCAGCCACCATGGTGTCAGAGCTGGCCCCAGTTGGGGACAGGAGGAAGCTTGGGGCATGGAGCTGCTTAGGTTGACCTCTGGGCAGGTAGAATGTGCTTGACCAATGGGTGAGGGCTGGCTGTCACCTGCTACCTCTCAGCAGCCTGGGGACATGGCCAAATTCTCTGCTATGTGGAGAAATAGAGGTCTGTGACATGATTCTGCCTTCACATCCTTTCTGTCCCTGGGGAGTGATGCCTGCTGAGCTTGGGAGGCAGATCCTGGCTGTGGGCCAGTGGCTGCTGAGGGGGGAAAGCACTACCTTGCCTGACCCTTGGTGAGGCTCTAGCCAGTCTCTCCTCTGTGCCTGTGCTGAAGGAGCCATCTGCTGCCTCCCTGTGGGAAGCTCTCCCTTGCTGCCCGAGCAGGGGTTGCACTGGGGAGAGCTGACTCACTTCCCTCTTCCAGGGTGGGTTCTGGCTGGCTGCTTTGCTCCCTTGCTTGCACTCTGTAAGCTTGCTTGGCATCTGGGGGCTTTTCCTCTTTGAGAAGGTCAGTGGGTTAGGGTAAGAGAGCAGAATACCTTCTTAGGACAGTCTTAATGACAGTGTTCAAGCTGTTTCTGGTTACACGGAGTACTCTTTGTGTATCATCTTCCTGTAATGCTGGCAGTTGAGATTGAAGATTCCAGTCTAGGGCTCTGGGACAGAGGGACAGCAGAGAGCTTGGCATTGTGTGAGCCATGGTGGCAATAGCTGCACGGCTTCATGCTGTGCAGCTGAGTGATTTTCCTTTGTCTAGGGTAGAGGTGGCATTCAAAGACTGAAGGGGGAATTAGCTATCTGGAGTGTTTCTTTGACTCAGGAGGGGGGCTTACTTTCTTCAATTAATGCTTATGCTGAAAAGTAGTCTTGAGGAAAGAATTACTTGGTCTCTTGGGTCCATGATCCTCCTTTCATATCCACCCTGCCCCCATCTTGTGTTTTTTCTGTGCTTCTGGGGTGGCACTGGATCCAGAGAAGTCATCTCTGACTTACTTTTGCCTGGGAACTGGTCTCCTCCTGATGTTCATTACCCTTCTTTAGATGACCTGGAAACCTTTGAGGAATAACTTCTGTTCATGTCACCCTTCAGGAGATGATACAGAGCTTTGGTGGATGCTGTGGTGAAATGCAGAATACCTCTGAGGTGGGGGTTGTGAGCTTCTTGCTGAAGTGGTGCTGTAAAAAGTATTGCCAACAGCATGGCTTTCATCTCAACTTCACATTAAACTTCAAAAGAACTAACAGTAGGTCCCATTGTCAGCCAGCCTGTGCTGTGTGCTCTGCCTGGGTATCAGTGCAGCAGTTGTCTCCTGCTCAAGCTGTGCTTTGAGCCCATCATCTGAACAGGGTGTGGGATCTCATCTGTTTCTGATGGAGACCTCACACAAAGCTGTTGGTTCTCGAGCAGCAATTAGATTGAGGCGTGCTGGCTGTGTTTGTGACAAAGCATTCAGCCCATGTTCTCACAGGCAGAGTTCTTGGGTGAACCTCCAGATGACGTTGCCTCTGAAGCACTGAAGGGGTCCTAGGCTCTTAAGATTGCTTCTGCTCTTCCCTACTGGGTGGGATTTCCAGGAAAAGTTATGTGGCTTTTGCATCTGCTGTTGTCTCTCTAGAGCTGGCATCTGAAGTGAACTTGAGCTTCTTCCTATTTGATGAAGGCTTTGTCTTATTAAAAGGCATTAAGCCTTTTAAGGGCACAGCTCTGACGAGTTTATGAATTATGGCTGTGAAGCACATTAGTTGGAGAAGTATGTGTAGAACTTCCCCAGGGCAGGTCAGCACTGTTGCGTGCAGAGCTTACACAAATGGGGAGTGTCTAATGGTCTGTGTTTTATAAGAGAACCCAAACCAGCAATTTTCTACTTGCCATAAGGACACTTGCTTTCTATAGCACTTCATTCAACATCTCTGCTAAGATGCAGGATAAAAAACCCCTCAAATATTCTTTACTCAGTGATGGAACCTGTCTGGCCATCACATAACTTTAGTAGTCTTGGCTGTCCAGGCAGCTCCTCAGTACATGTGGGGCCTGCCCAGTCCTCTTGGATCATAGGATCTTAGAATGCCAGGTTGGAAGGGACCTCAAGGATCATCTGGTCCAACCTTTCTAGGTGCTACTATAGTTTATATGAGATGGCTCAGCACCCTGTCAAGCTGAGACTTTAAACTGTCCAATGTGAGGGAATCCACCACCTCCCTTGGGAGACCGTTCCAATGTTTGATTGTCCTCATGGTGAGAAATTTTCCTCAGGTGTCCAATCAGAATCTCCTCGGGTGTAATGTGTCCCTATTATCCCTCTTGGATGGAGATCAGCAGATGGTACCTTGGGAAGGCAACATGGCTTGAAGCAGTATGTGGCAACAGTTACTTCATAGAAAGCTTCCTAGCCGTGGTATGTGGCTAAGATCAGATTATCTGAAAGCTGTTTGCTCCATGCTCCTGCCAGCCTTTGGCAGTCACAGAGGCCTCGTGCTGCCCTGGGCTCCTGGGGAAAGCAAGATGCTGATGAAGCTATTGCTCTGTCAAAATAAGCTAATTTTGAGTCACAGAGAATGACTGACCTTCCTTGCCTCTGTCTCTGTGTTGCACAGTGAGCTATTAGTGTAAAGTGTTTCACTGTGGAACAACTACAGCTCAGCTGCTGTTTGTCAGGTCTCCTCTGACAGCACAGGGTAGGCCAGTAACTGCTATTTATATAGCATGTCTGCTACAGTAATGCTTGCCCTTGCCAAATCCTTGCATATCCCAAATTCCAGGAGACAGTTTGACTGGCTGTTCCTACTCAGACTTCTGGTTGGAATTGCTCTTGTCTGCCCAGTTGAGGGTAGCTCCAGTCCATGCTTGCTGCCTTTGGTACTTGGTGTGGAGAGCGGCCATGCAGGTGGCCATTTTACTGACATAACATGGTGTAACTTGATGGGAATCTTCTAGAAAACTACTTGACCAGTGTCTAGTTTCTGCTGAAAGCTGAAGGTCCAAGGATCTGCTCAGCAGTTCCTTCTGATGGGCAAAAGAGTAGAAACCAAATCCCTGTAGATGAAAATCTAGAGGGCTGGAGCAGCTCTGCTCTGGAGCCAGGCTGGGAGAGTTGGGGTGTTCAGCCTGGAGAAGAGAAGGCTCCAGGGAGACCTTAGAGCAGCTTCCAGTGCCTGAAGGGGCTCCAGGGATACCTTAGAGCACCTTCCAGTGCCTGAAGGGGCTCCAGGAAAGCTGGGAAGGAACTTTTCACAAGGGGAGAGAGTGATGGGATGAGGGGGAACAGCTAAGCTGGAAGAGGAGAGATGGTGGTTAGACATTAGGAAGAAATTATTCACTATGAAGGTGGTGAGAGCCTGGCCCAGGTTGCCCAGGGAAGCTGTGGCTGCCCCATCCCTGGAAGTGTTGAAGGGCAGGTTGGATGGGGCTTGGAGCAACCTGGGCTGGTGGGAGGTGTCCCTGCCCATGCAGGGGGGCTGAATCTAGATGATCTTTGAGGTCCCTTCCAAGCCAAACCATTCTGTGGTTTTTATGATTCTGTGGAGGTGGCCACCCAGAACAGGAGGCTCAGCTTCCTGCTGCAATGAAAACCCTCCTTGGGATGTACTTGGCAGCTTGTTTCAAACACAATGCACTGCTTGCTCTGTGAACTTGCCCTCTTATGGTGGCTTCCTCGTGTTGAACCATAAAACCCGGGCACGGGGGCACAGGGCTTGGGGCTTGGCACAGCAATCTGGACGGTGCGACTGTCCTCTCTGAAATCCCTGCTCTTCCGCCAAGAACCCAGCAGTTCTCCTTGGTTTGCAATGTCACAGCTGCCAGCAGGCATGGTGAGATGCTGTTGGGTGATTCCCTTAGGCAGAGCAGGAAGATTTTGCAGGAAAATGAGCTCCTTGGATACCATAGTACCTGCTTCATAGAATGGTTTGGGTTGGAAGGCACCTCAAAGATCATCATGTTCCAACCCCCTGCATGGGCAGGGACACCTTCCAGCAGACCAGGTTGCTCCAAGCCCCATCCAACCTGCCCTTCAACATTTCCAGGGAGGGGACACTATTCCTGTTTGCAGGAATAGTGGCAAGACTTCTCAGCTTTTCTGGGCTGTGTTAGCAATGGTTGGGCACTGAACACACTGCTGCTTTCTGTGACAACTTGCTAACATTTCCTCTTAGAGGTGTCTGGCTGGTAAGGCTGGTTGGTGGTACAGTTATCTGAAATTCAACCTGTGGTAACATCAACATTTTGATAACAGAACAGGCTGTCCTGTCCACAAACCTCACTTTTTCAAAGAACTTGCTGTCTTGAGAGAGCAAAATGTACTTGTTTTCCCTTTCCCTCCTCCCCCAAACAGCTCTCTGGCAGGTTGTAGGAGCAAGCTTGGAGCCCACCTGTGGCTGAGGAGCAAAGTTGGAGCTCTGATCATCATCTTTTATTCTAGAGACACCCAGTGCTGGTACCTTTTGGGCCATGCTAAATCTGAGTTAATTGCCAATTACTGACTGGGCTGCACAGTGTGAGCAGTAACCATAGTACCCAGACAGCAAAGGGCTTCTACCTTTCCAGAAGCTGGCACTTAATTGCTCCCTTTCTCTGTAGTGTGTGGACTTCATGCTTTTAATTGTTTTCTCCAGTCTCTGGAGCAGTGATGAGGGTTGTGCTGAGGTGTAGGATGCTGGTTTCTCACCAAGCAAAACTCTTGGAGCATTTCTGGTCATGATATACGTCCCTGGTTACAGTGGCAGCTGTTTGACTGCTGTACAGGTGCTCCTCAGCCCAGGGTAGGGACAGCAGCTTTCTCTGGCTGCTTAAAACTTCTGGCTCAGTTCAGGAAAGCATTAGCTCCTGCTGGTCTAGCTGATCTCTTGAATGCACTAAAACCAGAGAGGAGAACATCTTGCTTCAGTTAGAAATAGGGGTCCTGCTGAGCAGAACATCATCTGGGGTGTCCTGGTCCAGCCTTCCTGGGGCTGGAGATGATACAGGGAAGAACCAGCTCGTTGCACAGTCGATCTCGAGCTGCCAGTGCAAGCACTGCCCTTAATCTAGATTGGTTACTTAATTGTTCACTGTAACAAGTTCTGTCTGGCTGTTGTGCTCACTGGGGTATTTTCGTGGTTGGCAACAGCCTTCCAGGCAGGCAGTGTCCCAGGCACAGCAGAGCCTGTTGGTTTTAGAGGTCTGCTGTTTGGAAAGGCCCCTTTCAGGAAGTTGTAATTAGCATAACGTGCCATCGGTGATTACCAAAGTACTCTAGAACCCAGCACACAGCTCCTCTGGCAGTGGAGGAGGAGGAGGCTTGGGATTTTGCAGGAATTCTTGTTGCCCTGGTTCAGGTGCAGTGGCTGCAGAGATGGGTAGGAAGCCTGGATGTGGTATTGCTTTGCAGGGCAACCAGTGTTTTCCCTAAGTGTTTTTGAGCTGCAGTTTTCTTAGTAACTCTTTGCTTCATTTTCATAGAATCACAGAATGGTTTGAGTTGGCAGGGACCTTTAAGATGATCTACTTCCAACCCCTCTGCCATGGGCAGGGACTTTGTCCTGCAGTAGGGTACAAACTTGCTTTGAGGAGAAAAGCTGCTCTTCTGCAGTAGGAGAACAAGGTCCTGGTGGTGTGTGAGGGAGTTCCTGGTCGCTTGTGTGCAGATCTGCTTCAGTTGGTGTCATGCTGGTCTCAACCTCTCTGGGACATGATCTAATTTAGTGATCCTGACTGTGTGCTCATTTAAGGGAGATGAGCAGGGAGCAGAGAGTGCTGACTGCTACCTTCAATTAGCAGGTGCCTAATGAACTGCTTGACTGGGTGGATTAACTGTGCCCAGCAGGTGGTGGCAGCAGCAGGGTCTGCTCCCCTTGGGGTGCTGTGTGCCTGGGGACATGGGGTGACAAGCTGGCTGGCTCCTTGTGCTCCAGGCTCCAGCAGCCTGGGATGCTGGGAGGTGCTCCCATGGCAAACTTCACGCCTGCTGTTTTGCTGGGTTCTGTAGGAATTGGTTAGTGCCTGAAATAGCTTTGGCTGAGTAAATAGTGGTGAAAGCACATCAAACCTGAGAAATGCACTTAATGTTGGTCATGGAAGGTGCTTTTGGATATAAATCCAGGCTGGAATTTGCTGAAGAGTTGAACCAAGCACAATACTGTGCTGAGTTAAACTAGTTTGAGGCTTAAATTAGGGAAAATGCATCATCTAGGATATCCTTTGAATTTACTTGCTTGCAGTAATAAATCAGGAGGCCTTGTGAAGTCCACAGTATTCCCTTGGGCAGGGTGCTGCTAAGAACAGTGATTTGATTGGCACATGTGACTGTTCTAGATAAGAAGCTGTGTGTAATATAAATAATCAGCAGTTGGGGTGGCCCCTTCGAGGTGTGGGTCTGGTACAGTCCCAGTACGTGGAGCTGGACCCTGGCCAGTGGCTGTGCTGATCCCATGGCCATCTGGTTGGTGTTTCTGGGGCAGTGGAACGTAACACGAGGCCAAGGGCTGGGGTTTGAGAGGGCGTTTGCATTAAAAACTAAAGTTACCTTTACAAGTGCTTTTTTCCTGAAGAATTGGGCAGGGCACACTTGCTCTTCCTCCTCGCTATTCCCCCCTCCTCCCTTAGCTCACTGCCTGCTTGTTCCCCTCTCACCTCAGCAGAGGAAAAGTCAGAATCCCAGACTGGTTTGGGTTGGAAGGGACCTCAAAGATCATCTAGATTCAGCCCCCCTGCATGGGCAGGGACACCTCCCACCAGCCCAGGCTGCTCCAAGCCCCATCCAACCTGCCCTTCAACACTGCCAGTGATGGGGCAGCCACAGCTTCTCTAGACAACCTGGGCCAGGCTCTCACCACCCTCACACTGAAAGATTTCCTCCTAATGTCTAACCTACATCTTCCCTCTTCCAACTTAAAACCATTGCCCCTTGTCCCATCACTTCCTACCTTTGTCCCAGGTCCCTCCCCAGCTTTCCTGGAGCCCTTTCAGGCATTGGAAGATGCTCTAAGGTCTCCCTGGAGCCTTCTCTTCTCCAGACTGAACCAACTCTCCCAGCCTGGCTCCAGAGCAGAGCTGCTCCAGCCTCTGATCGTCTTCGTGTCCTCTTCTGGACTCTCTCCAGGAGCTTCATGTCTCCACATGGCATGTCCTAGCAGGAGATCAGTGGAGTGCCTGAGGGACAGAACGGTCCCTCCTGGCCCATCGAGGTGTCCCTAATTCGTGCAGCAGTTTAGGTGTGATGTGCAGAGCTTTCTCACCTCTGGGAAGGCTGAGAATCTCTTCTTTCAGAGGAAGACACGAGCTGTGTGAACTTCCCTCAAGTGCCAGGATCTGAAAAGTCGGGAAGAGCTGCTTTCATTCGGATCAGCCTCGCACTCAAAGGAGCCTGCTGGGAATGACAGGGCATTTTATGTCCCCTCAGGCTTGTGCCATTCGCTGGGGTAGGGAACTGCTTTAATTGAGTGGTACATGGAGTATTCTTGGCTGGTGTGACCTGGAAGTCTGATAGCTGTCAGCATGGCTCAAAGCTCCTTCTGGGAATACTGTGTGGAAGTGTCTCTTTGCTACTTTCTTGATCAGTGTATGGGGATCTTGGATATTAAATCCAATTACTTGTCTTTAAGGTCAGGGACTTCTTTGACCTACCAGCATTCGTTTCAACTTGGCCTGAATGGAAGATCTTTGGATGGGGCCTGTACAACTCCTGTAAAGAGGCTAATGAAGTGATGCTTTTTAAAGCACTTCCCTGCTGTCCCTGTAGCCCGAACACTTCAAGCAGGACACTAGTGCATGACAAGCTGAAAAAGCAGCAGGCAGGTGCCACATTAGTCTTGTCTTACTGTAAGAAATGTAAAAAAGCAACCCCCTTTTTTTTTAATGGCTGAAAAGCACTTGGTTGGTGCTCTGACTCAGAATCCTGAGTAGAGGATTTTTCACAGGGCTTAGCTGGTTTGCCCTTGAGAGGGCTGGAGGACCTGGTGAGTTACTTGATTTTTATGCCATTATTGTAATGTGAAGTATGAGATCTGGGTTGAATTTGAGACAAGGCAGAAGCAGCACTTTAGACATCTGGGATTCTTCAGTGGCAAATGGGAGGTACCTGCTGGAAGGGATCCTCTGGTTTTTGTTTTGGCTTTAGATGGATTTGAGCCATGAAGCCATGCTTTGGGGATTAAGACCTCTGCAGGATTCACCCCAAAGCTGGAGGAAAAATTAATATCAAACCTTTTTTTTTCTTTTTTTTAAATTTAACTTAACTCAGTGATTTGTGGGCTCTTATCTCCTGATTCCATGCCTGGGGTTGGCACTTCTGAGCTCAGTCATGTACACTTTATTTAAAGCAGCTGCCAGAACTGGTGGGAAAGGAGAACAGACTATCTGCTCCGAAGAATCCTCCAGATGAGTTTTCTCTCTAAGTCTGAGGAAGACAATGTGTTAAAACAGCACTTGGCCTGGCTTGTGCTCCAGCTGTCTGAGAACAAATGGAATGGGCTTAAAAATGTCCATGAAGTATGTGGCTGCATTGTTTTAAAGCTGGGGACTGCTTACATGCCTTTAGCTTGCAACCCCCAGCCTGTCCATGTTCTTCTTTTCCAGAGCAGTATCCCAGGTTAAATTAGCAGCTTTTGGAAGGCTTACTTGGTAGTAGCTAACCTGAATACTTAGTTATGGAGTGCAATCCTCTGAAGAGCTGGTTTTGTTTCCTTTTTTCCCCATTATTTCCCAGCTGAAGAGGAATTGCAGGGACAACAGTGATGTGAAGCATCCGTGGAGCAGGGCAGGGGTGGGCAGAGACAGCTGCATGCATGGGACATGGTATGAATACACTTCTTGCTTTGGCTAGTGGCTACTCACAACCCCTTTTTTTTTCCTTTCTCAGCAATGGTACCAGCATGATATCCTTGATCATTCCCCCCAAAGACCAGATTTCACGAGTGGCAAAAATGTTAGCGGATGAGTTCGGCACCGCCTCCAACATCAAGTCTCGAGTGAACCGCCTTTCAGTCCTGGGAGCCATCACATCTGTACAGCAAAGACTGAAACTCTATAACAAAGGTAACTTCTAGCTTGTATGGATGCTGGCAAACTTCCCTTACTCAGAAGCAGCCTTAAGTTTCTGCACTGTGCAGTTTTCTGTTAATCAAATTTGTTGGCTTGTGCTGCTGTTTTGCACTGATGTTCCAGGTATGTTGCCCATGGATGACTATGTCAGGGGTGGACCTTGGGGCTAGAATAGTGAGATAGTCCTTGTCTTTAATGAACAAGCTTCTGATTGTGTCCTTAGCAGTGCTGACTCTTCTAAACTTGGCCTTAGGAGCAACGTTGGCCTTCTAAACAGCCTCAAGAGCTCTTGCACAGTAGTTAATTTTCATTAAACAAGCAGTTTTCCATCAGGCAGACTTAGGTATTCCTTGGGCAGCTACCATAGTTTTGGGAAGAAATAGACCCAGGCCATCTAAAATGAGTACTGGAAAATAGTTCTTCCCTACTCTCTTTACACTGGCAAGGGGCCTTCATGGAGATGATGGGTCTATAAAATGCTGTATAAGGACTAGGAAAGCTTTTTGGAGACTTCAGCATTTCTCTGGATTCCGGGAGCTTGCAAACTCATGGGTTTAAGAGACAGGTACTTGTTCTTGCAGCCTTTCTGCAGGTCTTTCCATCAGTGTTACCTTTAGCTTCCTGCTCCAAGCTGTTCAGAAGAGATGCACTAATTTAGTTTGTTTTCCATAGCAGAAGTCTGAGAGGGAATGAGGTGGGGGAAATGGAGAGTAAAAAGCTTGGGAACTTCAGTTTCAAACCTTCCTTAAGTCTCAAGGCCTAGAAGTTAGTTTCTGATGAGTACAGTTTTCAATATTTCATCATGATCTAAAAATGCTTTGTGTCCTTTTCTAGTACCTCCAAATGGTCTGGTTGTTTACTGTGGAACAATTGTGACAGAAGAAGGAAAAGAGAAGAAAGTCAACATTGACTTTGAACCTTTCAAACCAATCAATACGTCGTTGTATTTGTGTGACAACAAATTCCACACAGAGGTAAGAAGTCTCCTTTTGTCTCCTGGTCTTGCAGTAAGTCCAAGTCAGGCTGCTTTGCTAGACCCACTGTAACAATCCTTGGTGTTCTTGAGTCCAAAGTATGTAGAACAGCAGGTTTTAATTAAGACATCCTGCTAATGAAGCCACTGGATGGGTTCTAGCTGGCTGGTACTCAGAAATGTGATATTTGCTGAAAGCAGTTCAGATACTGCCCAGCTCCTACTGCAGCTGACTTTATGACCCAGCTAGTAACTGCTGAGTGTGTGTAACCCACAGACAGAAGCTTTTCTCTCTAACTGGAGGCAGGTTTTTTTTCCCTTAACTTTAGAGGTCCAGAGATCTTGTTCCAAGCCAGGCCTTAAAGTAATGCCAAGGTAATATTAGTGTTACCAGTCTTGATATCAGATGTGTTAACTGAGACCCTTGATGGAGAGTTTGGCATTGCCTAATCTCTCTAGGGTAAAGTGGGATTGGTTTTATCCAACAGCAGCTTCTCTTAGTTAAATGAATGGCTTCAGGCATAATTAAACGAATGTGTGTTGTACTTGTCTTGGCTGCACAAAGTCAGTTTATTGCATCTAAGCCTGTTCTGGCTCTGTTGGCAGTTGGAGAGGTCTCAATGTTTGTAGTAGGTGACTGCCTTGCCTTTCATGTCCATGGTGTTCACCACAAGAAATGTGTGGACTGAGACTTCATTCTTGTCATCAAACCTGTGTGACATGGGTGTGACAGGCCCTTTGGTGATGAAGCTCTGCTTGTTTGCTTGGGTTTTTGGAGATTTGATCCAAGATGGAGTTCTAAGGTTGGAAGGAGTACAGGAAGGAATGGTGTTTGTGTTGCACAGGAGAGGCACATCCCTATTATTCTGTCTTCCCACAAAGGATGACATTCCAACACACCTTTAACCTACCAGGAATAACAAAGCTGCGCACAGGTTCAGCTCTTGAGCTCTGCTGAGCCCACAGGGCCACAGGCAGTGGAAAGTAAGAGGTAAATGGGGAATTTAGGAGAGAACCAGAGGTGCAAAGCCAAGGAAGATATTTGTCCCTGCAGTGGGTGGATGGTGGTGGGATGTCTCCTGTCCTATCAGGAAAGGAATGAATTTGATCTTCACTGCAGCTACTGCCTCAGGGCACTGATTCAATACCAAAAATGTAGCTGCTGCCCAGTGGGCAGTTCCCAGGAGGCAGCTGTAGATACACTGGTGCTGCTGTGTAACATTGCTCAGCAGGAGAGTGGCAATAACCTGAGAGGAGTTGGTGGTAATTGCTACTACTGCTGATGTGATTGCTGATGGCACCTTTCTGCATGGGCTGTTTGCTCTCCTGTGTCTTTTGAGGATGGGATTATTTTACCTGGTATTGTCTGCTCTGCAGAATCAGATCTAGCTGTAAAAACCTGTTGTGTGTTATCTTGAGCAAGGAGCTGGTATCAGCACTGAAATCTTGATTTGTCTATCCCCCTTGGTTGTTGAGCCATGCTTATAACCCAGTGGTTCTCCCCCAACATGCAACAAGAACTCAACAGCTAGAGCATCTGCCTCAGCCCATCAACAGATTTCCTGTGAAAGTAGGGAGATGTTGAGGAGCAGGAGGAGGAGCTGATCTGCACCTTTGGGCTGAAGTTGCAAAGAAAAAAAATCAGCCTAGGCTGAAGGAACAGAATAAAAGCAATAGTCCCTTTTTTGTGCTGGATAGGTCAAAGAGTGGGATTGCTGACATAGCATTAATGAAGGGGAAACTGAAGGAATTGCTGATCATTGGATACTTTATTAAAATATGAGGGAATCAAGAACATCAGAGCTGTAGTCATCTGCTGCTTGGCAAGAGAATCTTGATAAGATTTCCTCTAGGTATTTTATTGCCTCTGTGCAACTGAAGTGACTTCCCAAGAGGGGTATGAGCCCTGATGTGTGTCTGAAGGGTAGGATTTACATTGACTTATTTTGATACCTTGGCTGGAACATTCATTCCAGTCACACGATTTGCTTGGCTCTGTCCCAGTTAAATAGATTGCAATGTAATATCCCACTTCCACCTCTCATTCATCCCACTGCTGAGGAATTAATGCAGCATATTTATTTTGGCCAGTAGAATCCATTAAACCTTAGTGTCTGTTTCTTTTTAAGCTTGAAAGCTGGAGACTTGGTTGTGTGGATTTTGGATAAAGATGCCTGATGGTTTTTATCCTTCCCATTCAGCCCAATAATTAAGCTGGCAGGCATGCAGGCAGAGGTCCTGTGCAGCAGACCAACACCATCACTCTTGCACTATTAAACTGGTGACTTAAAGCAATCTGGAATGTGACAAGCTTTCCAGCCTGCCAGAAAGGGAATTCTTGCTGTTACTTTTGTTGGGCATGTGTAAGTGAACAGGAGTTTGTGTGTTGAATGTACAGAGCCTTTGGGTTGCCCCTGGGGGAGCAGTAGCTGACAGATTCCCTGGGGAAAGGAGTGTTTGTGTCCCACACCACCAGAACCAGGGCTGAGGACAAAAGTAACTCAAAAGCCTTGATACTAATCAGTGCTTTAGTTCTTAAGTCAACTTCAGTGACCTTACAGGATTAATTTAACTGTGTTTAAAGGGAAGAAAACTGAAGGATAATTTCATTTTCCATCAAGTATTATGGATGTCTTCTCTGTAGCCAGTTACACAGAGGACAATTATTGCTGCTGTTACTTCTGAGGCTGAATTTGTCACAGCCCCTGTGGATTTCATCATTCTCCCTTTTGGGTGTGTTGAAGTCAGCAGGTGCAGCAAACTGGTATTTGTGGTAGTTGGCCAGTTAAAAGTTGGTCTGTATTGGTGTAAAACTGCCTGATCAGTGAGCTAAGCAAGCTCTGCTTTCCTGGCTGGAATGCTAGGAAGAGGACTCCTCTGGCTGGCAAAACTGGAGAGGTGGTGCAGCGTTGGAAAGGTGTCACTTAACACTTTCCAGAGCTGATTTGTAGGGTGTTGCTGTTACACCTGCTTGTGACACCATGTGATGAGCTGGTAAGACTGTGAAAATAGTTACCAACCTTGGACACTGGTTTTCTTTGGCAGCCTTGTGTGGTAATCGGGGGGTCATCTCAGCTGGTAACCAGGGGTCATCTCAGCTCCTGAACCTGCTCATCTTCCTCTAGTTCATTTGTAAAAATAACAATGAGCTGTGATGGAACTAAAATGCCTTGAGGTGTGCTGTTCTGGTAGCCTTTCTGGTCCCTAAGCTGGGGCTTGCTGCTGACTTGGTTTCCTGTTGCAGGCCCTGACAGCGCTGCTTTCCGACGACAGCAAGTTTGGCTTTATCGTAATAGATGGTAGTGGGGCCCTCTTTGGGACTCTGCAAGGAAACACAAGAGAAGTCCTGCACAAATTCACTGTGGATCTTCCAAAGAAGCATGGTAATGCACTAGTCTCTCCCAGAATGTTTGCAGAAGGATATTGTGGGGTGAGATGTGAGGGAAGAAGCAAGGAACTTGGGCTGTAGGTGGTTACCTCTAGTCAGCTCTTTGCTCCCTTACAATCTGACTGCAGAGCCAGATCACAGATTACAGATTGCTGTAACCTGCAGGTGATCCTAAAGTGGTGCTTTTGATTTCTTGGTGCATTTAGATTCATAGAATTTGTGGGATTGGAAGGGACCTTTAAAGGTCATCTAGCCCAGCTGCCCTGCAGTGAGCAGGGACCTTTTTGACTAGATCAGGTCACTCAGAGCCCTGTCAAGCCTGACCTTGAATATCTCTAGGGGTGGGGCAGCTGCAGCTTCCTTAGGCAACCTGTTCCAGTATCTCACCACCTTAATTGTAAAGAACTTCTTCTTAATGTCTAATCTAAATACATAAATCTATCCTGCACTAGTTTAAAGCCATTGCCCCTTGTCCCATCACCCCCTGCCCTTGTCCCATGCCCCTCCACAGCTTTCCTGGAGCCCCTTCAGGCACTGAAAGGTGCTCTGAGGTCTCTGCAGCCTCCTCTTCTCCAGGCTGAACACCCCAACTCTCTCAGCCTAGGAGAGCTCCTTCAGCCCTTGGATCATCTTTGTTGTCTCCTCTGGACTTGTTCCAACAGGTCTGTGACCGTTTACGTGGTGTTTTTTGGGTTTTTTTGGGACAGCCTGAACTATTCAACATAAACTAACATGACTAGCACAAGTAGTAATATCACTTGGTAGTGTCTTGGAATCTTGCATCTGATGGTGTCCCATGCAAACCACAGTGAAAAGCAGGAGGCTGTTCCTTGCAAGAAGCACAGAAGCCTAATGGAGCAAGCAAAATCCTAGGTCTATGCTGTGATGTTGTGCTGCAGTGAGCCCCTCAAGAATTCAGCAGGTTGTCTGCTGCTCCTGGGTTACTGCCCTTCTCTGTGGAGCTGGATGGGACAAAATTAAATAGAAACCTCTCTTGTAGTTAGTTTCAGCTGAGACTGCTGGCCTGCATTACATCAGTGTGACAAAAGTGTCACAGTGTAACGAAACAAATTGCTTTTAATGAAGGTACAGGACATAAAAATTTGCACAGATGTTCAGAATTTCTATAGAGAGTTGCAAGTTTGTATAAAAAGAAAGAAAACCCTGATGTGTTGAGAAAAATCCCTTCCTGTCAACAAACCCTCTGTCTTCACTGTGCAGTGTCAGTGAGTGCCTCTGGCTCTGCTGGTGGCAAACTCTTTCTGAAGGCTCCACCTGCCCTTGGCTTCAGTTATTCAGGGCCCAGTTGGGACCATGTTGTAATAACCTTCCTGAAATGAATGACTTCCCATCTGTTCTCCCCAAAGGTAGAGGAGGTCAGTCTGCCTTGCGTTTTGCTCGCTTGAGGATGGAGAAGCGACACAACTATGTGAGGAAGGTGGCAGAGACAGCTGTGCAGCTCTTCATCTCTGGAGACAAGGTGAACGTGGCTGGTCTCGTTTTAGCTGGATCAGCTGACTTCAAAACTGAATTAAGTCAATCTGACATGTTTGATCAGGTGAGTGGCCTTTCCAAGTAAAGCCGAAATGTTTAAGCTTGTCAGTAGTAACATTGAATCCCAGACTGGTTTGGGTTGGAAGGGACCTTAAAGATCATCTAGATCCAACCCCCCTGCATGGGCATGGACACCTCCCACCAGCCCAGGTTGCTCCAAGCCCCATCCATCCTGCCCTTCAATACTTCCAGGGATGGGGCAGCCACAGCTTCTCTGGGCAACCTGGGCCAGGGTCTCACCACCTGTACACTGAAGAATTTCCTCCTGTCTCACCTGAATCTCCCTTGTTCCAGTTTTAATCCATTATCCCTTGTCCTCTCACTCCAAACCCTTGTCAAAAGTCCCTCCCCAACTTTCCCATAGTAGTAGCTCTTGTATAAAATGCATTTGGGGAGAAATGTGATGTTGTTGTCTTAAGTGATATGATCAAAACTAAAAATCTGATGTATGCTTAAGAGCTCTCTCTTTCCTAATACCTCCTGCAAGGAGGGAATATCTCCTTTTTTTAGTAACAGTGCTAATAAGAATCCTTTCCTGCCTGGTTTGGAACTGACATTCACATTCTTCATGTGCCCAAATCTAAAGCAGAAGCTTTATTGGAATTAGACTCCAGTAAACCTAATCTCTGTGTCTCTGTTGCCTGAAAATTGTGCTTCAATATTAAGCATTGAGGTCCCTCTGACTCAGAACTTGTGCTTGCAAGTGAAGCAAAATAGATCAGTGCTGTCAGTCTTGCCAGGTACTTATTCTAGTGGCTTTATGAAGGAGCCTCATGGCAGGGCTTTGCAATACTCTTATTCATGTCTCCTTTTTATTGTGTAGAGGTTGCAATCCAAAGTGCTCAAACTAGTTGACATTTCATATGGAGGAGAAAATGGATTCAATCAAGCAATTGAGCTGTCAACTGAGGTCCTCTCCAATGTGAAATTCATTCAGGAGAAGAAACTAATAGGTATGTGGCTACATGTTCAAATATGCTTGACTGAATATGCTGATCTTGTTTTAGGCCTCCTGGTAAGGCCTTTGTTTGCTGCTGCAGCCCTGCAGAGCTTTCCAGCTTGGTCAGAGCGTGACTTGTGGTTCTTCCCATGACCTGGACACCTACTCAAATGTTGCAGGACTTAATGAGACCTTAACGAGTGGGGCTTTTGTTGTGGTGTTTTTTAGTTTGCTTGGGTTATTTTTTTTTCTTTGTTGTTTTTGTTCCCCCCCAATTTCTCAGATGTTCTCTGTTTATCTTTTCATGGGAGATCCCCTTGGTTTCAGGCCTTCTGGGGACATTTGGGCAGAAGGGGAAAGGATATCACCTCAGGTTGTTTAAATCTTCAGCAAGATGAGAGTTAAGGTACATTTCATTTTAAGACGACAGTAGGAATGATGTCTGGTTTGACTGTCAGCAGACACACATTGCTGATTTGAAAACACAAGAGGGCAACAGCAACAAAATCTTACATGGGAAAGAGGGAAGTTAATTAGTGCCTACTGGTGGGTTAGTCTAATTGGGGGTACCTTTCCATGGAGTGAGATTCCTGACAGAGCAGTGTCTGATGGAGTTAACCTCCTGCTGCTGAATGTTCTAACCCACACACTTGGAGTTGTTTCCATACCCTTTGGTTCCTTCACCAGCATTGCAGTCTCCTTTTCCAGTTTCTTCCTGCATTCCAGTCAGGCTTGTTAAAAATCCCCATGGCCTGGTCAGAGTTGATGACAATGTCTTTCCCTCCCGGCTGCAGGACGATACTTCGATGAGATCAGTCAGGACACGGGGAAGTACTGTTTTGGTGTGGAAGATACACTAAAAGCTTTGGAAATGGGAGCAGTAGAGATACTGATAGTCTATGAAAATCTGGATATAATGAGATATGTTCTGCACTGCCAAGGCACG
This sequence comes from Chaetura pelagica, assembly GCF_000747805.2. Taxonomy (NCBI): domain Eukaryota; kingdom Metazoa; phylum Chordata; class Aves; order Apodiformes; family Apodidae; genus Chaetura; species Chaetura pelagica. The sequence goes on along the minus strand of NW_009953589.1, from coordinate 2,211 downwards.
GAGGGTAGGTGCTGTGGGACTGAAGGTCTGGGGGGGTTCAGCACCTAAGCTGTCCGACTCAGGTGGATCACACTGGAGGAACTCCCATAGTAGATCTTTAAGGACTTGATCAAGGGGTTGTTGTGTGAGCTGGTCACTAACTTGCAGCTTCCCACTACTCTGGAGAAAAAGTCTGAAACTAGCAAGTACCCACTGTGGGAGAAGAACTGCAGAGCTGGGGTGGCAGTCTGTCCCAGTGCTAGCATGAAATGAAACCTGCTGTTCAGTTGTGTAAGTACAGGTGGTACCAGGGCATTGTAGAGGAGAGACTGACTTGAGCCTTAAGGGCAGAAACACAGCTCTTGCTGCCATATGCTTCCAGCAGGACTTCTGGTGTTGGCACTACAGTTGTCTCTACTGGTGTGCCCTGTTTGGTTTCCTACAAAGCTTCAGCTAGACAGAAGGGCAGTGTCACTGACTAGCTGACCATGAGCCAGCAGTGTGCACAGGTGGCCAAGAAGGCCAACAGCATCCTGGCTTGTATTAGGACCAGTGTGGCCAGCAGGACCAGGGCAGGGATCATCATCCTGTGCTGGTACTGGTGAGGGTGGACCTCCAATCCTGGGGTCAGTTCTGGGCCCCTCAAAAGAAGGAGGACATGGAGGGGCTGGAGTGTGTCCAGAGAAGGGCAAGGGAGCTGGGGAAGGGGCTGGAGCACAAGTGTGAGCAGGAGCAGCTGAGGGAGCTGGGGATGTCCAGCCTGGAGACAAGGAGGTGAGGGGAGAGAGTGAAGTTAATTAGTGCCTACTGGTGGGTTAGTCTAATTGGGGGTACCTTTCCATGGAGTGAGATTCCTGACAGAGCAGTGTCTGATGGAGTTAACCTCCTGCTGCTGAATGTTCTAACCCACACACTTGGAGTTGTTTCCATACCCTTTGCTTCCTTCACCAGCATTGCAGTCTCCTTTTCCAGTTTCTTCCTGCATTCCAGTCAGGCTTGTTAAAAATCCCCATGGCCTGGTCAGAGTTGATGACAATGTCTTTCCCTCCCGGCTGCAGGACGATACTTCGATGAGATCAGTCAGGACACGGGGAAGTACTGTTTTGGTGTGGAAGATACACTAAAAGCTTTGGAAATGGGAGCAGTAGAGATACTGATAGTCTATGAAAATCTGGATATAATGAGATATGTTCTGCACTGCCAAGGCACGGAGGGTAGGTGCTGTGGGACTGAAGGTCTGGGGGGGTTCAGCACCTAAGCTGTCCGACTCAGGTGGATCACACTGGAGGAACTCCCATAGTAGATCTTTAAGGACTTGATCAAGGGGTTGTTGTGTGAGCTGGTCACTAACTTGCAGCTTCCCACTACTCTGGAGAAAAAGTCTGAAACTAGCAAGTACCCACTGTGGGAGAAGAACTGCAGAGCTGGGGTGGCAGTCTGTCCCAGTGCTAGCATGAAATGAAACCTGCTGTTCAGTTGTGTAAGTACAGGTGGTACCAGGGCATTGTAGAGGAGAGACTGACTTGAGCCTTAAGGGCAGAAACACAGCTCTTGCTGCCATATGCTTCCAGCAGGACTTCTGGTGTTGGCACTACAGTTGTCTCTACTGGTGTGCCCTGTTTGGTTTCCTACAAAGCTTCAGCTAGACAGAAGGGCAGTGTCACTGACTAGCTGACCATGAGCCAGCAGTGTGCACAGGTGGCCAAGAAGGCCAACAGCATCCTGGCTTGTATTAGGACCAGTGTGGCCAGCAGGACCAGGGCAGGGATCATCATCCTGTGCTGGTACTGGTGAGGGTGGACCTCCAATCCTGGGGTCAGTTCTGGGCCCCTCAAAAGAAGGAGGACATGGAGGGGCTGGAGTGTGTCCAGAGAAGGGCAAGGGAGCTGGGGAAGGGGCTGGAGCACAAGTGTGAGCAGGAGCAGCTGAGGGAGCTGGGGATGTCCAGCCTGGAGACAAGGAGGTGAGGGGAGACCTTCTGGCTCTGCAGCTGCCTGAGAGGAGGTTGGAGCCAGGGGAGGTGGGTCTCTTCTCCCAAGGAACAGCTGATAGGACAATAGGAAATGGCCTCAAGTTGCACTAGGGGAAGCTTAGATTATATATTAAAGAAAACTTCTTCACTGAAAGGGTCATTAAACACTGGCACAGGCTGCCCAGGGGGGTGATTGAATCACCGTCCCTGGAGGTGTTTAAAAGCTGTTTAGATGTGGTGCTGAGGAACATGGTTTAGCT
>NW_009953588.1:0-253 GCF_000747805.2 Chaetura pelagica | reverse complement strand
GCTTGCCAGTTTGCTCTCAATCGACCGTATCACCTGTTTTCCTTCAGGGCCAAGTTGCCTTGGCTCTGCGGAATTTGTAGCCCCTTGCAACAACACAAACAGAGGCACCATCTCTTTGTTGGTAATACCACAATAATTTCTGATCCACTGTATGTCACCAACCAATTTTTGTACCGAATTCACTGTGTCCACATTGGCTCTTATCTGTATCTTCTGTGGGCATACTCGGGAGTCTGTGATGGTCATACCTAAA
>NW_009953587.1:0-550 GCF_000747805.2 Chaetura pelagica | reverse complement strand
TTCTTCCTGCAGAACAGAGGATTTAAAAGAGGCTGTTGGTTATTTCACCCCATTCCTGGGGAATTCCAAATTCACTCAGACCTATTGCAAGTGTCAGTCACACCTATGTGCCAAATCCACGTCTTTTACTGCAAAAATGCTAAACCATTAAAGCAAAACAAAGCAAAGCTAGCATATGTTGAAAGCTACTTCTCAGTACTTGCCTTTTTGGACTAGGAATCCCTGAGATTTCCTCTGTTGATTTCCTGAGAAGCAATATCAAGTAATTCTTTTGTAATCCCCTGCTTTTCTTCCAGAGCTTAGGGATCAAATATAACTTGTCTTCTTTAGTACTCCAGAGAGTGACTGCAACTTATTTCAGTTCCACACAGTCTGTCTCACAGTCTCACCTGACACGGGTCTGCACTGAAATGCACTTGTTCCCAAACTGATGCTCATTGCTGTTCCTATCACATGCCCTGACCTGAATGCAAAGCAAGAAAAGAGTGCCTGGAGAGGGAGGGTTTGTAGTCTTCCTTTTGCACACCAGTTATAGGTCGGGAACACAAAG
>NW_009953586.1:1804-2531 GCF_000747805.2 Chaetura pelagica | reverse complement strand
GGGGTTCCTGTGAACCCCGCGGCGCCATTTCCTGCCCCGGGTTGCCATGGTAACGAGGCAGTTCTGCCTCCCTACTTAAATCCTATTGGCTGATGGATCCCTGCTTAAATCCTATTCGCTGTCGGGTAGGTGATTGACCAATCAGGGCGGGGAAAGAACCGGGAGAGCAGCTGGAGGGAACGGGGGGAGAGAAACCAGGACCTGGGGGAAGAAAGGAGCGGGAAAACGGGACAGGGAAGGTAATTGCATTAATTAACTGAGTCTGTCATTAACCAGCAAGGTCCCCCGAGGGGTGCACCGTGCCCGGAGACACTGCAATACCGGGACGATGCGCGGAGCGGAGGGAGCAAGCTCCGGGTCCAACTCCCGAGACCAAAAATCCGTTTAATATAAAGTCCTCTCATCGAGGACGTATCAGATATTAAACTGATAAGAACAGATACTACACTTGATCTTAGCCAAAAGGCCGAGAAGCGATGCCCCAACCTCCTCCTCCCACCCACCACAAACACCCCGGGACACCCACAACTCACCGGCACCCCCCATTCTCCACTAAATCGCCCCAATTCGCCCTTCTCTCCCTCTGGCCCCGCCTCCCACTCACCCTCCCCCTCACTCCGCACCCCCTAACCCCCCAAAATCCCCCTCGGAGCCCCCAAATTGGCTCCCATGAGGCAGCGGGTTGTTCCTCACACCCTTCAAAATTAGCATAACCCCGCCCCCCTCG
>NW_009953586.1:0-767 GCF_000747805.2 Chaetura pelagica | reverse complement strand
CAAGGAGCCCCAAAACCCCCCCAGGAGCCCCGAACCGGCCCGAACCGACCCCCTACAGCCCCAAAACCCCTCAGGGAGCCCCAAACTGACCCCAGGAGCCCCGAACCACCCCCCTACAGACCCCAACGAGCCCCGAACCGACCCCGAACCGACCCCCAAGAGCCCCGAACCGGGCTCGGGACACCGGGGGGGTCGGGCAAGAACCGGGAGAGGAGCTGGAGGGAACGGGGGGAGAGAAAGCAGGACTTGGGGGAAGAAAGGAGCGGGAAAACGGGACAGGGAAGGTAATTGCATTAATTAACTGAGTCTGTCATTAACCAGCAAGGTCCCCCGAGGGGTGCACCGTGCCCGGAGACACTGCAATACCGGGACGATGCGCGGAGCGGAGGGAGCAAGCTCCGGGTCCAACTCCCGAGACCAAAAATCCGTTTAATATAAAGTCCTCTCATCGAGGACGTATCAGATATTAAACTGATAAGAACAGATACTACACTTGATCTTAGCCAAAAGGCCGAGAAGCGATGCCCCAACCTCCTCCTCCCACCCACCACAAACACCCCGGGACACCCACAACTCACCGGCACCCCCCATTCTCCACTAAATCGCCCCAATTCGCCCTTCTCTCCCTCTGGCCCCGCCTCCCACTCACCCTCCCCCTCACTCCGCACCCCCTAACCCCCCAAAATCCCCCTCGGAGCCCCCAAATTGGCTCCCATGAGGCAGCGGGTTGTTCCTCACACCCTTCAAAATTAGCATAACCCCGCCCC
>NW_009953585.1:0-2125 GCF_000747805.2 Chaetura pelagica | reverse complement strand
CTAACCAGCCCCTGTCCCTAACCAGCCCCTGACCCTAACCAGAACCCACCCTCTGGCCCAAACCTCTGCTACCTTTGTTTTCCTTTTCCTGCCTTTGTCTTCACCAGCAGAAGGATCGGGGCCCTTCTCGTCCGTCCCTGGGTAACCAGCAAAGAGGCACCTCTGCTGGGTTACCAGGTGTCTTAGTCTTGTGTGGGAGAAGAAGACGGGCCTTTCACCTCAGGGGTCACGGTGTGGGGTTAGTTTAGGGTTAGGGATATGGTTACTGTTTGGGTTAGAGTTCTGGTTAGGATTAGGGGTTGGTTTGGGTTAGGGGTTGGGTTCTGGTTAGGATTAGGTGTTGGTTAGGGTCAGGGGTTGGCTTCTGGTTAGGGTTGGGGGTTGGTTTCAGAGGGTTGGGTTTCTGCTGTGCTCCAGACTGACCCCCCTCAGTAAAGTCATTTTCTGCTTCACTCAAAGGGTCCCCACTCCCTGCACCCCCCCATGTTTCCCCTTCCTTGTCCTTCATGTCCCCATGTCCTTCCTCTGCCTCTCAGGGGCCCTTTTTTCCTGCTCTAGCTCCTGCAGGAGCTCTGGGATCTCCACCAGCCTCCTCCCACCACTCCTCGGCCTCTCCATGTGTCTCCTCAAACTTCTCCTCCAAGGCAACCGTGGTGGGGCGGGTGCAAGGGATGGGTGGCCACCAGGATGGACCTCCATGAAGTCAAAGAGCCACAACAGGACAACAAAGGGGATTTGTCCATTCCCTTCAAGGGCGTGAGGAGGCAAACCAGGAGCTGCGTGGTTGCCATGGGCATGGGGAAGAGTTTCTCCCCACAAATCTCCCTCTGGCTGTGTCTGAAGCTCCTGCACCTCCCCCTTTGCACAGAGGTCATCTCCATCCTGGAGGTGTGGGCTGGAAGGGGGGGCTCGAAGAAGTCCTGTCACTTCTGCTGGAGATAACGGGATGAAAGCACTTTCCAAGAACCTCATGCTGAGGCAAAGCTGGTCTTGCTGGTCCGAAGATGATGAACCAAAGACAACCTCTGAAAAGCTCTCAGAGTGTCTACACCTGGCAGAGCTCCAGGCAACAAAGCCCAGACTCAGACACCTTGATCAGAAGCTCTGGTTGACACTGGAGATAGCTGTGATGGGGCCATGGGACCAGAGGCTTGTTCTGTGCACCAGCTCTGCTTCAGATCTGGTCACCCAGGCTCTCTGGGGAGTCACCAAGGGGTAGTTTGGAACTTGAGTCCTTGCGAGTGGCCACCAATATCTTGGAGATATTTTGTGCCCCAGACAACCTGGCCCAGATCTCCGGCTTTCTGAAGAGCTGAGGAACCAGCTCAGGTGGAGTTACCTGGACAGGTGCCAGAGGGCTGAGTCCCTGAGAAGGAGACACAAGATTTACCTCCCCACCCATGGAGGTTTACTGGAGACCCAGCCAACTCCCTCATGGTTTTGGGTCCATTATTGGATTATTCAGAAATAAACTGCAGCGTTGAAGTATCTCAGCCTCGTGGACACTGGGTCTTGTGCCACCCCAGGAGACCCTGTGAGCTCTTTGCTCTGTGTGATGGAGCCTTGGGGTGGGAGATGGCACCTCCCAGTTGGGCTCTTTGGTCCTGGGGGGAAGTGCTTGTCCCATGGAGTGTGTGAGAGGTGACCTTGTGCCAGGAGCTGCATGCACACCCCTGCCCCCCATCCTTCGTGCATCAAACTGGATTTTTCAAGCTAAAAGGCTTCAACCCTCAAGATCTTCAAAAACAGCAAAGGAGTTGTAAGAGTCGATCAGATCAGTATTGTCTCAACACTGACACCAGTGATTAGACCCAACAATCTGGACTAACATCTCGACATGAATTGTCAGTGGCTGCTGCAGATGCAGAAACCATGGAGAAGGCACTGAGGTACAAACAGTGCCTGTACCTGGTTCTGGTCTGTTCTACTGGAGCAGCAAAGGGAAGAACTGCTGTCAAGGAAGGTGGATCACACTTGCTGTGCCAACACCCAAGAAGCTTCAGTTGAACTTTCCTCATTATAATGTTATTATAATACAAAAACACACCTCCTGTTTCTTACCACCCGCCTCCAAACCTGGCCAGGCCTCAGACTCTCCTCTCTGGGCATGCGTGGAAGCCTCACT
>NW_009953584.1:0-475 GCF_000747805.2 Chaetura pelagica | reverse complement strand
GTGTAATCACGTGTGGAAGCATGTACATGTATGTGGGAGCGTGTAACACGGCTGTGGGGGCATGTCCAGGTGTGCAGCACCAGGGACACGTGTGTGGGAGCGTGTACAGGTGTGTGGGAATGTGCACACGTGTGTGGGAGCGTGTCAATCACGTGTGGAAACATGTACACGTATGTGGGAGCGTGTCACACGTGTGTGTGGGGGCATGTCCAGGAGTGCAGCACCAGGGACACGTGTGTGGGAGCGTGTGCACGTGTGTGGGAGCGTGTCAATCACGTGTGGAAACATGTACACGTATGTGGGAGCGTGTCACACGTGTGTGTGGGGGCATGTCCAGGAGTGCAGCACCAGGGACACGTGTGTGGGAGCGTGTGCACGTGTGTGGGAGCGTGTCAATCACGTGTGGAAACATGTACACGTATGTGGGAGCGTGTCACACGTGTGTGTGGGGGCATGTCCAGGTGTGCAGCACCAG
>NW_009953583.1:1758-2578 GCF_000747805.2 Chaetura pelagica | reverse complement strand
TAGCATGTCCTCGGGGCACAGAGCTGCTCAGACCCCTCATACCCCCCCCAGGCTGCTCAGACACCCCCAGCCCACAGGACATGCATGTCCTTGGCATGTCCTTAGCATGTTATGGGTATGTCCTTGGCACATCCTTGGCATGTCCTTAGCATGTCCTCGGGGCACAGAGCTGCTCAGACCCCTCATACCCCCCCCAGGCTGCTCAGACACCCCCAGCCCACAGGACATGCATGTCCTTGGCATGTCCTTAGCATGTTATGGGTATGTCCTTGGCACATCCTTGGCATGTCCTTAGCATGTCCTCGGGGCACAGAGCTGCTCAGACCCCTCATACCCCCCCCAGGCTGCTCAGACACCCCCAGCCCACAGGACATGCATGTCCTTGGCATGTCCTTAGCATGTTCTGGACACGCCCTTCCCATGTCCTTAGCATGTCCTCGGGGCACAGAGCTGCTCAGACCCCTCATACCCCCCCCAGGCTGCTCAGACACCCCCAGACCACAGGACATGCATGTCACTGGCATGTCCTTAGCATGTTATGGGTATGTCCTTGGCACATCCTTGGCATGTCCTTAGCATGTCCTCGGGGCACAGAGCTGCTCAGTCTCCCCATACCCCCCCCAGGCTGCTCAGCCCCCCCCACAACCCACAGCCCACGCGTGTCCCTCCCCCCCGGCCCCTCCTGACGTGTCCCTGGCGTGTCCCTGACGTGTCCTTGGCGTGTCCCTGGCGTGTCCCTGACATGTCCCTGGCGTGTCCCTGGCGTGTGCAGGCGGCGCTGGTGGAGAAGCGGATGCTGGCGGGTGTTCACAGCCCCTTT
>NW_009953583.1:0-783 GCF_000747805.2 Chaetura pelagica | reverse complement strand
AGACCAACCCTGGGTTCCCTGAGCCACATCCTCAACGTGTCCCCAACTGGTGGCACGTCCCCAGGTCATGGCATGTCCCCGGGTGCTTCCCATGTGCTTAGCATGTGCTTAGCATGTTCTTAGCATGTCAGGTACCACATCTACACCGTGGATAAGACCAACCCCAGGTTCCCTGAGCCACATCCTCAACATGTCCCCATCTGGTGGCAGGTCCCCAGGTCATGCCATCTCCCCAGGTGCTTCACATGTGCTTATCATGCTCTTAGCATGTTCTTAGCATGTCAGGTACCACATCTACAACATGGATAAGACCAACCCTGGGGTTCTTGAGCCACATCCTCAACGTGTCCCCATCTGGTGGCACGTCCCCAGGTCATGGCATGTCCCCAGGTGCTTCACATGTGCTTAGCATGTTCTTAGCATGTGCTTAGCATGTCAGGTTGCGCATCTACACCATGGATGAGACCAACCCTGGGTTCCCTGAGCCAACATGTCCCCAACTGGTGACACGTCCCCAGGTCATGCCATGTCCCCGGGTGCTTCACATGTGCTTAGCATGTGCTTAGCATGTTCTTGGCGTGTCAGGTACCACATCTACAACGTGGACGAGGCCAACCCCGGGTTCCCAGAGCCCCGGGCTGTGTTCTACACGGCCCAGATCCTGCTGGGGCTGGAGCACCTGCACCAGCACCGCATCATCTACCGGGACCTCAAGCCTGAGAACGTCCTGCTGGACGATGCTGGTGGGGACTGGGGGCACTGGGGGGGCACTGGGGGGGCACT
>NW_009953582.1:0-1003 GCF_000747805.2 Chaetura pelagica | reverse complement strand
GAAATGAGTCATAAAATGGGGTAAAACTGAAAGAAATGGGTAAAAACTGAGAAATGGGGGTGAAAAAGGGGAAATGGGTGATAAAATGGGGCAAAACCTGAGGGAAATGGATGAAAACTGAGGAAAACGGGGCTTAAGAAGGGGAAATGAGTCATAAAATGGGGTAAAACCTGAGGGAAATGGGTAAAACTGAGAATGAGGGTGAAAAAGGGGAATTAAGTCATAAAATGGGGAAAAACTGAGGAAAATGAGAGAAATGGGGGTAAAAATGTGAGAAAACTGAGGGAAAAGGAGTTTTAAAAGGGGAAATGAGTCATAAAATGGGGTAAAACTGAGTGAAATGAGGGTGAAAAAGGGGAATTAAGTCATAAAATGGGGAAAAACTGAGGAAAATGAGAGAAATGGGGGTAAAAATGTGAGAAAACTGAGGGAAAAGGAGTTTTAAAAGGGGAAATGAGTCATAAAATGGGGTAAAACTGAGGGAAATCAGTCATAAAATGGGGTAAAACTGAGGGAAATCGGGGTTAAAATGGGGTAAAACTGAGGGAAATGGCATTTAAAAGCAGAAATGAGTCATAAAATGGGGGAAAACTGAGAGAAATGGGTAAAAACTGAGGGAAAAAGGGGTTAAAATGGGGTGAAACTGAGGGAAATGGGGAAAACTGAGAGGAATGGGGGTTAAAATGGGGTAAAACTGAGAGAAATGGGTAAAAACTGAGGGAAAAAGGGGTTAAAATGGGGTGAAACTGAGGGAAATGGGGAAAACTGAGAGGAATGGGGGTTAAAATGGGGTAAAACTGAGAGAAATGGGTAAAAACTGAGGGAAAAAGGGGTTAAAATGGGGTGAAACTGAGGGAAATGGGGAAAACTGAGAGGAATGGGGGTTAAAATGGGGTAAAACTGAGAGAAATGGGTAAAAACTGAGGGAAAAAGGGGTTAAAATGGGGTGAAACTGAGGGAAATGGGGAAAACTGAGAGGAATGGGGGTTAAAATGGGGTAAAA
>NW_009953581.1:204058-205162 GCF_000747805.2 Chaetura pelagica | reverse complement strand
TGCCTCTTCTTCCTTCCCTCAGGATTGGCCCAAAGGAGGATTTTTTCCACTGTTCCAAGTGCAATTTGTGCCTCAGCGTGAACCTGCGGGGGAGGCACAAGGTGAGAGCCCTGGGGTGGCTGTGGAGCCAGGCTGTGAGCACTGGTGTCCAGTGACAAGGGGCAGTGGGTGCAAACTGGAGCCCAGGAGGTTCCATGTGAATATCAGGAAGAACTTCTTTGCTGTGAGAGTGCCAGAGCCCTGGGCCAGGCTGCCCAGAGAGGCTGTGGAGTCTCCTTCTCTGGAGACATTCCAACCCCCCTGGCCACGTTCCTGTGTGATGTGCTCTGGGTGCCCCTGCTCTGGCAGGGGGGTTGGGCTGGGGGAGCTTTCCAGGTCCCTTCCAACCCCTGGGATTCTGGGATTCCATAATAAACACCTTGGAAGTGAAAGCTGATGGTGCCCCAGGCCCTGTGAGTGGAGGAGAGGGAAGTTCTCTCTCTACATGCACCCAACAGCAGCACAGGGTGCTGAGACCAAAGGAAATAAACGTCTTGGTCTCCTTTTTAAGGGAGCAAATCTGCCAGTCTGAGCTGCTGTTCCTGCTGCAGGACAGACTGCCTGGTGCTGCAGGACAGACAGACTGCCTGGTGCTGCAGCAGTTCTGGGAGCCCTTTCCTTCTGCAAACTTCCCAGTTGTTTTGTTCCTTAACATGCTGAGCTCCCTGCTAAACTCCCAGAACTCCAAACCTGAACAGGAACAGTGACTTTTCGTACCTCTTTCCTTAACTTTTCCTTTAGCTTTTAGGAAAGTGCAGACACCCCTGCAGTGAGATAACATGTTGTTGTTTGGTTTTGTCTTGTTTTTGTCTCTGCAAAGTGTATTGAAAACGTCTCCAGGCAGGAGTGTCCCATATGTTTGGAGGTGAGCTGCTTCTTCTCACCTCTTGGCTTTGCACCTGGCTGAACTTTTTTTTGACACTGTTTACATTGTCTTTCTGGTCTGGCTACTTGCCTCCAAACAGGATATCCACACCTCTCGTGTTGCAGCTCACGTTCTGCCATGTGGTCACCTCCTCCACAGGTAAAGGCTTTGCAGGTGGCCTGGGAATGCAGAATTCCTGC
>NW_009953581.1:196424-204046 GCF_000747805.2 Chaetura pelagica | reverse complement strand
GGGTGTTTTCCCTGTGCCACTGCAGGCCTGGCCAGGCTCTGGTTACACCTGAGGGTCCCACATGGGGGGGATTAGTGTCTGCTGCATGCTCTGCTCAGAAAGGTTGTCTTCCTTCCCCAGGGGATGTGGTGGTGGTGGTGGAGGGACCTACACACTGTTGATTCTAAATTTCCCCACCCTGAATTTCCTCCTGTTACTGCTTGAATGTTAAAGGGTCCCAGAGAGCAGCCCCTCCTGGGTGCAGAAAGCACCGTGGGTTTAAAAGAGGTTGGTTGTGTGGGTTCAGCTTCAGAGTCTCCCTTCAGGCAGCTCCCCAAGCCAGTGCTGTGCTCTGTTGCTCTGCAGGAGCTGCCTGCTCCATCAGGATTTTAAACTTGATGGGATTTGCAGCACTTGGAGGCACCACCAGGGAAGTTTCAGACACACTCCACTTTTCCAGTAAACTCGAGGCACGCAGTCCCTGCTGACTCTGTTCCCTCATGTTGGGCTGGGAGGCCTTAGCATGGCTGGACTGTGCCTTGTCTCCAGATTTTTGCCCAAGTGGTTTTGCTGGGAAGCTTTCTTCTTGCTTGGGTATTTTTTAGACTCATAGGAAGGTTTGGGTTGGAAAGGACCTTAAAAGATCATGCAGTTCCAACCCCCCTGCATGGGCAGGGACACCTCCCAGCAGCCCAGGCTGCTCCAAGCCCCATCCAACCTGCCCTTCAACACTGCCAGGGATGGGGCAGCCACAGCTTCCCTGGGCAACCTGGGCCAGGCTCTCAGCACCTTTTTTAACTTCCTGGGAAGAGCTGCTGTGCCTTTGGCCCTTGCTCAGCCCAAACATGTTCCCGTTCAGCGCCTACATTTCTGCTCCTCAGCTTCTCACTGTGTTTCCCTTTCAGAACGTGCTACGAGGACCTGCTAAACGTGTAAGTATCTCTGGACACCTCCTAGTATTGTTGGGAGCCCACTCAGATCCCCTCAAGAGGCAAACACCTCCAGGGGAAAAGGGGGCTTTTCACTTCCCCTTTGGAAGAACCACCCGATTTGTGCTGTTTCTCTTGGGCTGGAGCCCTGTTAAAGCTCTAAACTCGTCCCTCTGGGTGGGCTGGGTTTGTGGCCCTTCTCCATCCTCTGCCTTAGGCTTTTCCTCTTCCCCTCCCTGCCAGAGGGTACTCAGATTTTCCTCTTCCCCTCCCTGCCAGAGGGTACTCAGATTTTCCTCTTCCCCTCCCTGCCAGAGGGTACAGGTGCCCCCTGTGCATGCGCTCGGCCGTGGACATGAGGCAGTCCTGGCAGCAGCTGGATGAGGAGGTGGCACGGACCCCCATGCCCCCCGAGCACCACAACAGGCTGGTGGAGGTGAGAGAGAGGAGAAAAACCCCCCACGGGGCTCTGCTGGGGCAGCAGAGGGCAGCAGGGACTTGTCCACCTGAGGGTAGGGGAGTGGTGAAGCAAGAAAAGCTGCTCCCCAGGGAACTGCTGAATCCACTCTGGGAGCTATGGAACCAGACTGGGATTAGCACTGCAGGGAACCAGACTGGGATTAGCACTCCAGAGGAACCAGACTGGGATTAGCACTCCAGAGGAACCAGACTGGGATTAGCACTCCAGAGGAACCAGACTGGGATTAGCACTCCAGAGGAACCAGACTGGGATTAGCACTCCAGAGGAACCAGACTGGGATTAGCACTCCAGAGGAACCAGACTGGGATTAGCACTCCAGAGGAACCAGACTGGGATTAGCACTCCAGAGGAACCAGACTGGGATTAGCACTCCAGAGGAACCAGACTGGGATTAGCACTCCAGAGGAACCAGACTGGGATTAGCACTCCAGAGGAACCAGACTGGGATTAGCACTCCAGAGGAACCAGACTGGGATTAGCACTCCAGAGGAACCAGACTGGGATTAGCACTCCAGAGGAACCAGACTGGGATTAGCACTCCAGAGGAACCAGACTGGGATTAGCACTCCAGAGGAACCAGACTGGGATTAGCACTCCAGAGGAACCAGACTGGGATTAGCACTCCAGAGGAACCAGACTGGGATTAGCACTCCAGAGGAACCAGACTGGGATTAGCACTCCAGAGGAACCAGACTGGGATTAGCACTCCAGAGGAACCAGACTGGGATTAGCACTCCAGAGGAACCAGACTGGGATTAGCACTCCAGAGGAACCAGACTGGGATTAGCACTCCAGAGGAACCAGACTGGGATTAGCACTCCAGAGGAACCAGACTGGGATTAGCACTCCAGAGGAACCAGACTGGGATTAGCACTCCAGAGGAACCAGACTGGGATTAGCACTCCAGAGGAACCAGACTGGGATTAGCACTCCAGAGGAACCAGACTGGGATTAGCACTCCAGAGGAACCAGACTGGGATTAGCACTCCAGAGGAACCAGACTGGGATTAGCACTCCAGAGGAACCAGACTGGGATTAGCACTCCAGAGGAACCAGACTGGGATTAGCACTCCAGAGGAACCAGACTGGGATTAGCACTCCAGAGGAACCAGACTGGGATTAGCACTCCAGAGGAACCAGACTGGGATTAGCACTCCAGAGGAACCAGACTGGGATTAGCACTCCAGAGGAACCAGACTGGGATTAGCACTCCAGAGGAACCAGACTGGGATTAGCACTCCAGAGGAACCAGACTGGGATTAGCACTCCAGAGGAACCAGACTGGGATTAGCACTCCAGAGGAACCAGACTGGGATTAGCACTCCAGAGGAACCAGACTGGGATTAGCACTCCAGAGGAACCAGACTGGGATTAGCACTCCAGAGGAACCAGACTGGGATTAGCACTCCAGAGGAACCAGACTGGGATTAGCACTCCAGAGGAACCAGACTGGGATTAGCACTCCAGAGGAACCAGACTGGGATTAGCACTCCAGAGGAACCAGACTGGGATTAGCACTCCAGAGGAACCAGACTGGGATTAGCACTCCAGAGGAACCAGACTGGGATTAGCACTCCAGAGGAACCAGACTGGGATTAGCACTCCAGAGGAACCAGACTGGGATTAGCACTCCAGAGGAACCAGACTGGGATTAGCACTCCAGAGGAACCAGACTGGGATTAGCACTCCAGAGGAACCAGACTGGGATTAGCACTCCAGAGGAACCAGACTGGGATTAGCACTCCAGAGGAACCAGACTGGGATTAGCACTCCAGAGGAACCAGACTGGGATTAGCACTCCAGAGGAACCAGACTGGGATTAGCACTCCAGAGGAACCAGACTGGGATTAGCACTCCAGAGGAACCAGACTGGGATTAGCACTCCAGAGGAACCAGACTGGGATTAGCACTCCAGAGGAACCAGACTGGGATTAGCACTCCAGAGGAACCAGACTGGGATTAGCACTCCAGAGGAACCAGACTGGGATTAGCACTCCAGAGGAACCAGACTGGGATTAGCACTCCAGAGGAACCAGACTGGGATTAGCACTCCAGAGGAACCAGACTGGGATTAGCACTCCAGAGGAACCAGACTGGGATTAGCACTCCAGAGGAACCAGACTGGGATTAGCACTCCAGAGGAACCAGACTGGGATTAGCACTCCAGAGGAACCAGACTGGGATTAGCACTCCAGAGGAACCAGACTGGGATTAGCACTCCAGAGGAACCAGACTGGGATTAGCACTCCAGAGGAACCAGACTGGGATTAGCACTCCAGAGGAACCAGACTGGGATTAGCACTCCAGAGGAACCAGACTGGGATTAGCACTCCAGAGGAACCAGACTGGGATTAGCACTCCAGAGGAACCAGACTGGGATTAGCACTCCAGAGGAACCAGACTGGGATTAGCACTCCAGAGGAACCAGACTGGGATTAGCACTCCAGAGGAACCAGACTGGGATTAGCACTCCAGAGGAACCAGACTGGGATTAGCACTCCAGAGGAACCAGACTGGGATTAGCACTCCAGAGGAACCAGACTGGGATTAGCACTCCAGAGGAACCAGACTGGGATTAGCACTCCAGAGGAACCAGACTGGGATTAGCACTCCAGAGGAACCAGACTGGGATTAGCACTCCAGAGGAACCAGACTGGGATTAGCACTCCAGAGGAACCAGACTGGGATTAGCACTCCAGAGGAACCAGACTGGGATTAGCACTCCAGAGGAACCAGCCTGGGATTAGCACTCCAGGGGAACCAGACTGGGATTAGCACTCCAGAATACCCACCCACAGAGTGCCAGGCTGGAAGGGACCTCAAGGATCATCTGGTCCAGCCTTCCTAGTTGACAGGAGGTGGCTCAGCACCCTGTCCAGCTGAGGCTTCAAGCTGCCCAGCGTGGGGGAATCCACCATTCCCCTGGGAGACTATTCCTGGGCTTGATTGTCCTCAAGGTGAAGAATTTACCTCTGACATTTACCTCTTAACCAGGAGCAACTTGTGCCCATTCCCCCTTGTCTTTTCCACGTGGCTCCCTGTGAAGAGGGAGCCCCCATCTTCTTGGAAGCCACCCTGTATGGCCTGGCTCCTGGCAATAAGGTCTCTCCAAAGCCTGACTTGGGCAAGGAGTCACCTTGCTACACCAGCAGTAAATGCTCCCTGCCTGCCCAGTGTGGTGGGAGCAGTTTCAGATGGAAGAACTTCACCAGTCTTTAAAAAGAAGGTGTTTTCTGCTTTGTTCCCTGGTGGCAAAGCTGCCAGAAGCTTGGCTGGAGAGGGGCCAGGCTTGTCAGGGGTGTCCAGGACAAGGGGGCAATGGGCACAAACTGGGGCACAGGAGGTTGAACCTGAACCTGAGAAAACACTTCATCCCTCTGAGGGGACCAGAGCCCTGGAACAGGCTGCCCAGGGAGGCTGTGGAGTCTCCATCTCTGGAGACATTCCCAGCCAGCCTGGACATGTTCCTGTGTGATCTGCTCTGGGGGATCCTGCTCCAGCAGAAGGGTTGGACTGGATGATCTCCAGAGGTCCCTTCTAACCCTCACCAGGCTGTGATTCTGTAATTTATTGATGGTGTGACCTGGTGAAGGTGTTTGTGCCTCTCTCTGTGCCACCAAGGGCCTGAAAAGCAGCAGGTGGACCATCCAGGTGGGGAGAACAAGCACCTGATGCCAGGAGGTGTTGCCCTCAATGGAGGGATGTCCCTGTCCCAACACCCCTCTCCTCTTCCCACCTCAGCCCCTGGGGATTTCTCTCCCCCCCCCAGCACCTCCTAGGGTGCTGCAGAAGGGTTAAAAAAGAAACACCCCAACAAACCCACCCAGGGAAGTGTCACAAAAACAAAAGCTTTGTTATTTTTCCTCTCTTTCCAAGAAAAAAAACCACAACAACCCATCCAACCCAACCCTCCTCCATCCCCAACCAGCCTGGACACGTTCCTGGGGGGATCTGCTCTGGGGGATCCTGCCCCAGCAGAGGGGTTGGATGGATGATCTCCAGAGGTCCCTTCTAACCCTCCCCAGTGGTTCTGTGTTTTGCTGAGCATCCTGCTGGTGCTTAAAGCCTCTTCCTCCCTGTGCTGTGTGTGTGCAGATCCTTTGCCACGACTGCAGCGCCCGCTCCTCCGTGCAGTTCCACTTCCTGGGCTTGAAGTGCAGAGCCTGTGGGTCCTACAACACCGCCCAGGATGGGAAATCCCAGCTGCCTTTGGAGGAGCAGTGACCCTGCTGTGCTCAGCTGGGTAAGGAAGGCTCTGCTGTGGAAGGGGCTGCCTGTTCCAAAGCCTCACTTGGCAGTAAAAACGCACTCAGAGCTGTCGCAGCGAAGTGGTACCGAGATGTAATTAATGCTGGTGCAAAGGAGCTGTGCTAATTGTGGCCCCTCCCTAGTGGGCAGAGCAGGCAGGAGGTTCCCTGCTGAGCAGCAGGATTCCCAGTGCAGTGTCTGGAGAGGGTGGTGTCAGAGGAGGGATGGCCTAGAGGAATGGCTGGTGAGAGGCAGGATGAGCAGGGAGGTGCAGATGTTTGGGGTCAGCTGTGAGGAAGCAGGGCAGGAGCTGGAAGTCCCAGCTCTTCTGGTTGCAGCTGTTGGGGATAAATGAGCCATTTTGAGAGGCCTTTTTCCCAGAAAGCTGCCACCTGCAGGGTTCCATGCGAGTCCATTCTGTTCCTTCTCAGTTACCTGTTTGTTCTGGGGGCCCCAGAGGCCTTGGGGCCAGTGGCTGGAGGGAAGGAGCTTGCAGAAGTCTCCTCCTTTGGCTTGATGCTTGGGAACCAGGCTGGCCTGCCTGCAGACCTGCCCTCAGCAGCCTAAAAACGGAGCCACAAGGCCACCCTTCTCCTCCCACACCCCTCTGACCTGCTGCCTCTTCCCTCAGGTTCCTTTGCCAGCTGCCATCACATCTTGTTCCTCTTTTTACTTACAAAGGCTGAGGTGTCCAAGGGCTTCAGGGGAGCCTGGAGCTCAGTGTTCTGCTGCTGAAGTCTACAAAGTGAGGCCCTTCACCACTGTCTTGTCACCTTTGTCACCAGGCTGAGCCTGAGCTGTTTGCTCTTCCAGGCACTGTGGTTGTGCAGGGACCAATTCTCTCTTTGGGTTGTGTTTTGTTGGTTTTTTAAATGATATCTGATTTGATTGGGTTTTTTTTTTTAAAAAGTGTTTTTAAAAAAAGCCCACAGACCTTCCCAGCCTGTGTTTTTTGCAAGAAGATCTTGGTTTCTGGGAATTCCAGGACATGGCAATAGTGCTCAGTAAGGAAATAAAATGTTACCAGGAAGCCCAGCTGCTCTGCATCATAAAACTCTCTGGTTTTATTCACTTGTTCTACTGTAAAACAACAGCTTTTCCCCTCAGTCTGGCAATGTGGAATATCAGGACTGGGATGAGGGTGTTCCTGGGCTTTCTGGGGTGTTTTTTTTTCCCTGAAGCCCTTTCCTCACTGCCATAAATAAAAGCTTTAACCAGACATGTTGTTTTACCAACTGCTCCCTGTGTGAGGTGCTCTCCTTTCACCCCTGTAGGTTCTGGAAACTCCCAGCTGAGTTTAAACAATGATTCAGGGCTGAGAAACGAGGGTGTCTGGATGGGTGAGCCCTGGGTCTGTGTTTGGAAAGTAACACCCCAAGCTGCCTCCACCATCCTTCCTTTTCCAAAGGGTGGCACAGGGGGTGTGGATGGCAGAGCTGTCCTGTGGGTCTTTTTCCCCCCCTCAGTGGCAATTTGGATGAGTCCCACGGTGGGGAACCCTGTGTGGGGCCAGGTGTGTTGTGTCAGCTCATCCAGAGTCCCTCATAGAATCCCAGGGGTTGGAAGGGACCTGGAAAGCTCCCCCAGCCCAGCCCCCCTGCCAGAGCAGGGGCACCCAGAGCACATCACACAGGAACGTGGCCAGGGGGGTTTGAATGTCTCCAGAGAAGGAGACTCCACAGCCTCTCTGGGCAGCCTGGCCCAGGGCTCTGGCACTCTCACAGCAAAGAAGTTCTTCCTGAGATTCACATGGAACCTCCTGGGCTCCAGTTTGCACCCACTGCCCCTTGTCCTGTCACTGGACATCACTGCACAAAGCCTGGCTCTGCCCTCCTGACACTGCCCTGAACAGATTTGTGCCCATGGATGAGGTGGCCCCTCAGTCTCCTCTTCTCCAAGCCCAACAGACCCAGCTCCCTCAGCCTTTCCTCAGCAGGGAGATGTTCCCCTCCCTCCAGCATCTCTGTGCCTCTGCCCTGGGCTCT
>NW_009953581.1:192910-196167 GCF_000747805.2 Chaetura pelagica | reverse complement strand
CCAGTTCAGTGTCATCAGCAAACTTGCTGAGGGTACATTCTATACCCTCATCCAGGTCCTTGATGAAGATGTTGAACAACACCAGTTCCAGTACCAACCCCTGAGGGACCCCACCAGTCACACACCTCCAACCAGATTCTGCCCCATTGACTACAACTCTCTGACTCCTTCCTTTCAACCAGTTCTTGATCCACCTCACTACCTGATCACCAAACCCATACCTGATCAGCTTATCTACAAGGATGCTGTGGGAGAAGGTGTCAAATGCTTTACTGAAATCCAGATCAACAGCCCCAGGGCTGTGCTGAGAGCAGGTCATTTGGTGGAGGAGGAGGTGAGGCATCTCCCTGCCTTGGGAGGTGCTTCTGGGGCAAGGGGTGCTTTTTGGGGGTGCTGGGGTGGGCACCAAGTGGTGATTCCTCTTTGGGAGAGATGCTGTTGAAATGAGGGGGGCTCAGGGGGGTCTTCAGTGAGTCATTGGCATTGTCACCTTGAGTGAGGTGTCCCCATGGTGCTGGCATCTCAGCTTCAGGCTCCATTAGCTGCTTTGAGGGCTTCTCCTCTTGCCTGTGGGATGATCCTGTTGCTTCCTCCATGGAAGCTGCCAACAAGACTCCCCTGCTGCTTTGGAGCACTCCCCAAATCTGAGGCTTCACTGGATGGAGACCTGCTCCCAGCTGAGCCCTGTGGGGCTCACATGAGCAAGAGTGGTCATCTCAGAGCTTCATGATCTCATGGGGAGATGCCCAGCTCAGGCAGTGGGACATCTGAGTGCCTCCTCCAGCCCCACAGGGCCTGCCAGAGCCTTTGCCTGCCCAGAAACAGGGTACAAGAAAGCTCAGGTGATGCCACTTAGATGTTTCCAAGGTGCTGCCCTTGCTTGGTTGTTATGGCTTGAGAAGTGACTTCCCTCTGGCTCTGCAAGGACAGGGTTAAATGAACCATCAGTGGGGGTGTCAGAGGATGGCTTGGAGATGAGTTCAGCAGTTACAGCCCCTCCTTCTCCTTAAGAGGAGGAAAGAACATCCCTTGGCCCCACTCTTGGTTGCCACTGGGAGAAGCCCACGGGTAGCAAACACTGGGTTGGCCAGTGTTCCCATGGGCAGTGCTGGTGAGGGGCTGGGCTGGAGGGATGTGCAGCATGGCCAGGAAAAGGAACTGAGGATGAAGCCCTTCTATGAAAGAAGAAAAAAAGCCACCAGGATGCTCAGAAGGATGTTGGGGAGCTGTGCCTGGTTCCCTGGGGGCTCCAAAACTGGAGCAGGATGTCTCTGCAGGTGAGTGTGGCAGTGCCCCTGGCTGGGTGAGAGGGGCTGTGGGTGTCCCCAGTGCTGCTCTGTAACCAGGGGGTGAAAAAACTCCGTGGGGCCCTTTAGCAGTTGGATTTCACAGGGATAGAGGGTCCAGAGAAGGACCAGGGAGATGCTCAGGGGGCTGGGGCAGCTCTGCTGGGAGGGGTGAGGCTGTTTTTAGGTCCCTTCCAGCCTTACCCTTCCTGTGGCTCCTGGCTGAGCACATCCCAGGTGCTGCTGGGGGTGAGGGACAGGAGCAGCAAGGTGCCTCTGAGGGTGGGGGTGGAGAAATGGAGGCTGTGAGGTCCTTGGCATCTCCCTGGGGAGGGCTGAGCTTGCCCACCCTAGGTTGGGGTGCTAAGGGAGCTTTTGGGCAAGGAAGCTGCTCTCCCTCCAGGTCCAACAGGGCTTTTGTCTCTTGCTGGCAGGTCTTCTCCCCCTGAAGAGGGTTGGGAAGTGTGGCCAGGAAGGCGTGAGGGCTGCCAGGAGCTCTTCAGCAATCCAGCCTTCATGGAGGAGACAATGAAGAGCTTCATGGGGAGCACTGGGGGCAGCAGCCTCGTGCCTGGCCAGGGTCACAGAACCACAGGCTAGTTGGGGTTCAAAGGGACCTTGAAGTTCTTTACTCCCAACCCCCCTGCATGGGCAGGGACACCTCCCACCAGCCCAGGCTGCTCCAAGCCCCATCCAACCTGCCCTTCAACACTGCCAGGGATGGGGCAGCCACAGCTTCCCTGGGCAACCTGGGCCAGGCTCTCACCACCCTCACACTCCAGAATTTCCTCCTCATCTCTCACCTCAATCTCCCTCTCCCAGTTTTAATCCATCCCCCTTGTCCTCTCCCTCCCTGCCCTTGTCCCAAGTCCCTCCCCAGCTTTCCTGGAGCCCCTTCAGGCACTGGAAGCTGCTCTAAGGTCTCCCTGGAGCCTTCTCTTCTCCAGGCTGAACACCCCAACTCTCCCAGCCTGGCTCCAGAGCAGAGCTGCTCCAGCCCTCCCAGCATCTCTGTGGCTCCTCTGGCCTCTCTCCAACAGCTCCATGTCCTTTTGCTGGGGGCTCCAGCACCAGAGCCAGCCCTGCAGGGGGGTCTCACACTCCCTGGCCCTGCTGGGCAAACTGCTGGTGACACATTCCAGGGCAGGGTTGGTTTCTGGGCACGATACCAGCTCATGTTGAGCTTCTCATCCAACATCCCCCCCCTTCTCCTCAGGGCTGCTCTCAATCCATTCCCCAACCTCTGTTTGTGCCTGGGGTTGCCCTGAGCTCAGGTGCAGGACCTTGTTGAGCTCCATGAGGTTGGTGTGAGCCCACCTCTCCATCCCAGATCCCTCCTGGATCTCCAGACAAGCCTCTTACCCCAGGTGGTGGCCTCAGGTGAGCCCTGGGGCACTGCCCCTTGCCCCTCTCCTTCCTCAGGGCCACACCAGCTCCTGCCTGGACATAAAGGAATAAAATGCTCCCTCTCCCTTGCCAGGACATCCTGGGGCCCCAAAGACCAACCCAACCCCACCTGTGACACAGCAGGAGGCACCAGTGCCCATTTTTTTTACCTCTTTTCCTCCTGGAAAGCACTTTGCTGCTGGTGACACATCCCTAACTCATCTCTCCCATGGGAATGGGGTCCATCAAACCTTCTTGGTGGCCCAGCTGGGGGCTGTTCACTGGGGTGGGCTTTCCTGGGATGGCTCCTGGCCTGGAGCAGCAGGACACAACACCCAAGTCAGTTCCTGGAGCTTTCCAGGGCACCGACTGCCTCACTGAACACTGGGGAATCATCTCAGCTCTCCTGGAAACCTTTTCTCTGCTTGGAAGGAGGAAAAAATAATCCTCTTGAATCACTGCAGGAACTTGGCATCTGGTCTCAGTCAGCATGGGCACCCCTGCCTGGCTTCACCTGGTCACCAGGACGTGGCCAACCCTGCCTGGCCTCACCCGGGGGGGGCACCTGCCCGTCCCCCCCGGGGC
>NW_009953581.1:191187-191590 GCF_000747805.2 Chaetura pelagica | reverse complement strand
GGCCGGGGGGAGCCAGGGGCTGAGCGGTGCCGGTGGGCTGAGCGGGGGCTTGCGAGCGGAGGCGAAGGCAGCCGGGAAACACGCCTTTGCCTCGCATCGAGGGGAAAAGGAGGTGCTGGGTTGTGGTGTGTTTTTTTTTCAGGCTGCATCACAACTTGAGCTGCATCAAGCTTAGCCAGGCAGAGAGGGGAACGGGAGGGGGGGGAGAGGGAGGAGGAGGAGGAGGAGAAGGAGAGGGAGGAGGGGGAGGAGAGGGAGGAGGAGAAGAAAGAGGAGGTGAGGTAGGAGGAGGAGAGGGAAAGGGAGGAGAGGGAGGAGAGGGAGGAGGAGAAGAAGGAGGAGATGGAGGAAGAGGAGGAGGGGGAGAGGGAGGCGGGGAGAGGGAAGGGGGGGGAAAGGGGGG
>NW_009953581.1:170909-171592 GCF_000747805.2 Chaetura pelagica | reverse complement strand
GTAACTCCCTGTGTCCCATCCCAGTAACTCCCTGTGTCCCATCCCGGTGACTCCCTGTGTCCCATCCCAATAACTCCCTGTGTCCCATCCCAGTGAATCCCTGTGTCCCATCCCAGTAACTCCCTGTGTCCCACCCCAGTGACTCCCTGTGTCCCCCAGACAATCCCATTCCAATCCTTCCCCTGTACCCATCCTGGTGCTTCTCCAGCCCTGTCCCTGTGCTCCCCAATGCTTCCCTGCACCCCTGCCCCCCCAGTTCCCACCCTGAGATGTCCCACCCCCCCAGTGCCTCCCCATACCCGTGCTGCTTTGGCTCTGAATCCCTGAATCCCATGGGATCAGGGTGTCCTGGCTGGACCCTGAAGCAGGGCTGGGCTGTTTTCAGCACCCACTGAAGGGGATATTGCCTGTGAGTGCCCAAATCCCGGGCAATGCCTCCAATCCCTGGGGGATGCAGGTGGAGCCAGGACCTCCCCAGGTGTGTGTGTGTGTGTTGGTTCCCTGCTCCAGGCTGGCAGGTAGAGCTGAACATCCCCTGGGCTTGGTGATACCCCCCCTTCCCCCCCAAAGAAGAGAGTGCCAGGGTTTTGGGGATCCTTCCCCCCCCTCCCTGCAGCAGTTTGGGTTTGGCTCTTTGGGCAGGGCTGGTGACAACAAACCTGCCAAACCTGCGCTAGCAGGAG
>NW_009953581.1:169295-170899 GCF_000747805.2 Chaetura pelagica | reverse complement strand
GGGGGGGGGGGGGGTGCCCAGCAAGGCTGCTGGGTGGTGGTTCTGCTGCCATTCAGGCTTTTCCCAGGGCTGGGGGTGTTGCTGCAAAACTCATCCTGGGTGACCTGGGCTCCTGGGAGAGCTGAGGTTGCACCAACAGCTCCTGGGTGTCAGGGTTATGGGGTGGGGGTCACACACACACAGAAACCCCCCAAACCCACCCTCCCAAAAGGGCTGTCCTCACCCAGGGGGGGTTTGCCAGCCTGGAGGATGCCCAGACCCTGCAGCAGCTGGTTGCAATCAGGGTGGAGATCTCCTCTCCTTGGTGGGGACCTTCCCGTGCAGCCTCGCTGGGAGCGTGGGGTGAAGTCAGCAGCCCCACAGCTGCTTCCCCAGGGGGGAAACCACCACCCTGTGACTCAGCCCCTGGCAGCTCCCACCCTTGCTGCCTGGCCCAGGCTGGGAGGTGGGATCTGTCCCCTTCAAACAGGAGGGGTTTTTTTGGGAGGCAGGGGGGGGGGATGCTGGCTTGTTTCAGCCTCCTGGCAGCTCCAGGGCTATATATAGGCAGGAGGGAGAGTGGTGCTGGGACCATCTCTGCCAGGAGACACTGGGGGACACACACACACACACACCAGGCAGCCCCTCCTGCTGCTGCCAGGGTGACAAAGGGACAGATTGGAAGGAAATAAGCACTGGGTACCAGGCTTGGCTGCCCCAAAATCCCCCCTCACACACACACACACACACACTCTCCAGGAAGCCTCGACGTAGCCCAGCTGCAAAGTGCAACCCACTGGGGATGGAAACACCCCCACAAAAACCCCCATCTCAGCCTGCTGGGGCCACCCAGAGCCCTGCCCCACCAGGCAGAACCTGTCCCAGCTCCCTGGGGTGCCCCGAGTCCCCGGCAGGGCCCTGCTGAGTCAGGGCTGGTATGTCAGCGATCCGGTTACTGCCTTCCCCGACGTGCCAGGCTGAGACACTCTTGGTTTCCACCCCAGCACGGTGGCCCGTTTCCCAGTTCCCTCCCTGACGGGGCATCCCACGGAACCGTGTTGCGAGGGTGGGTTTAGTGCCCGCACCCTGGGAAGAACTGGTGGGTGCTGAACGGGAGCACCACCACCTCCTCCCTCCTCCTGTGGCTGGGGAGGTTTTCCAGCAGCCCTGAAACCTGGGAATCTGCAGGAAGGGAGCCAGCAGGGTATCCCCTTCATCTCCCTGGGGAGAAGGAGCTGCTGGGTGCCCACGGGCAGGGCACCTGCACCCTCACACCTGCCCCGCCGTTGCTGGGTGGAGGGTGCAGGGTGGACCAGCTTCCCCTTCTCCCAGGGGAACAGCAGGGAAAGGGAGGGCATGGATGCAGCTGCAGAGCCCTTTGGCCGTTCCCTCGAGCTGGGAGGAAAGCCAGGGGGGGCTGCCAGGCCCCTCTTCTGAGCCCCTCCCCTGCTGCTTTTCAGGCTTGGCCTCTCTCAGTGGCGTGGGGGCCGAAGGCAACGTCACCGAGGGGCTCACCTGTGGCACGGCCGGGGGCTGCACAGGTAAGGCAGGTGGGACTGGGATTCTTTGCTGGGAGGGTGGTGAGACCCAGGTTGCCCAGGGAAGCTGTGGCTGCCCCATCCCTG
>NW_009953581.1:168018-168546 GCF_000747805.2 Chaetura pelagica | reverse complement strand
GCTGGGCAGCGTGGGGGAGAGGGCTGGGAGGGAGGCTGGGCAGGGTGTTGTGTCTAGCAGAGTCACGGGGGCAGCCAGGGAGCTGGGAAGCCAGCAGGGCAGGCCCAGGACACAGCAGGCTGGGGATGGAGCAGCTCCAGGAGGGATGCTGCCACCTCCGGGCAAAACTGGGGGGCTCTTTGTCACCTCCAGGGAACGTGACACGGCTGAGGAGGCAGGGACACTTCTCCAGGTGCCCCGAGGAGTACAAGCACTACTGCGTGAAAGGGAGATGCCGTTTCCTGGTGGCTGAGAAAGCACCAGCCTGCGTGTGAGTCCCCACCGGGGGGGGGACACGGTGGGAACCCACGCCTGTCCTTCCCAGGGGAGCGGGATCAGGTGTGTGGGCACCACGGACGTGTTTTTAGACCCCTCCCCTGGTGCAGGTGTGAGCTGGGCTACACGGGGTCTCGCTGTGAGAGCGTGGACATCTTCTACCTGCGGGGCGACCAGAGCCAGATCGTCATCATCTCCCTGATCGCCACCGTC
>NW_009953581.1:145140-148922 GCF_000747805.2 Chaetura pelagica | reverse complement strand
CTTGCGGGAGTCCCAGGTTCCTCCGGGCGGGTCCCGGGGCAGGACACCGGCTGGTTCCGGGGGCTGGGGGGGCTAAAAAACCCAGCAACGGCTTCAATAAAGGGGTGATGGAAAGTGTCCGCGTGTCGCCACGGTCCTTGCAGCTCCTCCTCGCCATCACCGCGCCCGGCGCTTCCCAAATTCCCGCCTCATTCCCAACCCCATTCCCACCCCCCGCCCAGCCCAGAGGCTGTTTTCCCACCCGTTTTCCAGCCTCGCAGGTGCGGGGTTCCCTTCATATCCCAATCCCGCCCTCCTGGCCAGAGGGGCAACCGGGAGGATCCCACTTGGGGGATCCCACCTGGAAGATCCCACATGGAGGACCCCAGTGGGAGGATCCCACCAGGAAGATCTCAGCGGGAGGATCCCACCGGGAGGATCCCACTTGGGGGATCCCACCTGGAAGATCCCACATGGAGGACCCCAGTGGGAGGATCCCACATGGAGGACCCCAGTGGGAGGATCCCACCAGGAAGATCTCAGCGGGAGGATCCCACCGGGAAGATCCCACCGGGAGGATCCCACCTGGAGGATCCCATCGGGAGGATCCCACCTGGAGGATCCCATGGGGAGGATCCCAGCAGGAGGATCCCACCGGGAGGATCCCACTTGGGGGATCCCACCTGGAAGATCCCACATGGAGGACCCCAGTGGGAGGATCCCACCAGGAAGATCTCAGCGGGAGGATCCCACCGGGAGGATCCCATGGGGAAGATCCCACCTGGAGGATCCCATGGGGAAGATCCCACCTGGAGGACCCCAGTGGGAGGATCCCACCTGGAGGATCCCACCTGGAGGATCCCACCTGGAGGATCCCACCTGGAGGATCCCACCTAGGGGGATCCCAGCAGGAGGATCCCACCTAGGGGATCCCAGAGGGAAGATCCCACCGGGAGCAGGCGCTGGTGGGCCCCTCAGACCGATCCCATCCCCACCGACCGCATTCCCGGAGGCTCCGAGGGGCGGAACTTTGGGGCCGGTGGTGCCTCCCGAGCTCCCGGGATGGAGCCGGCGTGAAAACGGGGCAAAAAAAAATGGGCAAAGCGGGGCCACTCCCTCCGTTCCGCCCCTGCCGGGGACCTGCCCTGCCCCCCCGGGCCCGGCATTGACGGAAAACCCTCTTTTCCAGCTCCAAACACGATGCACTGGGAGCAGAGGCCCCTGTGGGGAGGCTGAAGGAGGACTGGAACCTCCTCCCCCAGCCCGGCCCAGGTCCTGCCCCCGTGCAGGGCTGGGTGCTCAGTGTCCCACCTCTCTCCCCCCGCAGGACAGACAGAAGGACAGAGGAGCCCCGTGGGGTGTGGAGCGCTGGGAAGAAGCTGGAATCCTGTGCCAAGGAGACCCTCGGGGCTGAGGGCCCTTCTGTGAGAGGTGAGGGGCTGGGGGTCCTGCTGAGGGCTGAAGGCAGCCAGGGAGGCTTGTCCTGCCTGGCACCCCAGCCATTCTGTTTATATAGCTATTTATATTTCAGAGACAGACACAGTATATAATTTACACCCAGTGTTACACCTCTGGCAACCATGTGTATTATGTAGCTCTTCAGTTACACACCGGTTTGCTGCTGTTTGGGGCACTCAACAGCTGCTATCAAGAGTAAATCCCATTCAGAGGGGCTGCCCTGGCTGCTCTGTGAGCACCCACACAGCTGCTGGGTTGGGCCCCTGGTTCTTTTGGGCTCTTGTTTTTGGGTTGTCAGTTCAGCTTGTCAGTTCAGCTCCTGCTTCTTCCAGGTCCTGCCCCTGAAGGCTCCAGTTCGTTTGCAGCACCAGGGCCTTGTGGTTCCAGCTCATGTGCAGCTTCAGGTTGGTTGGTTGTGCCCCTGTTTTTTCAGGCCCAGCTCCTGGATGGCCCCAGGTCAGTTCTGGCTCGTGTTTGTTTCTGCTCTGGGTTCAGGTCCAGCTCATGGATGGTGCCAGCTCCCTTGTGCCTCCATGTGGTTGCAGCTCCAGCTGCTGTTCATCTCTGGCTGGAGCTCGTTTGCACCTTCAGGTCATTTCTTCCTGCCCCCATTAATTTCAGAACCAGCTCATTTGTGGCTCCTGTTTGTTCCTGCACCACTTTGTTTCTGCTCTGGTTTCAGGTCCAGATGGTTCCTGCTTCCAGTGTGGTTTGGACCCCAGCTGGTTTCAGAACCAGTCCAGAGTTATCTCCCCAGTTGGTTCCAGTTCATCTCCATTGCCAATTGGGTTCCAGCTCATTTCCATCACCAACTGGGCTCCAGCCCATCTCCAGTGCCAACTGGGTTCCAGCTCCTTGTGGTTCCAGCCCCTCCCCAGTTCTGCTCCAGCCCCTCTCAGCTGGTGCTTCTTCAAACCCTCTTGGCTTTAGCCCAAGTTGTCAATCACTCACTGTCACCAAGCACACATGAAGTGTCATCACTGGTCCCAGTCTTGAATGGTGGTTGTACCTTGAATCAACAGACTTATCTCCAACTTTTTGGCCCCCCTTCTGTGTGCCCTGACCCACAGGGGGGTCAGGACTCTGTGCCAGCCCCTAAACGCAGGACATGGGCTGGGAGCCCAAGCACTGAGACCCATTTCAAGACCCCAAAATGCAGGGCTTGGGCTCTGCTCTGAGGCTGCACAGATGAGCCCAGTGTTCAAGCCCCAAAACACAGGACTTGGGACTCTGCTTTAAGCCCTAAGACACAGGAGTTCAGTCTATTTCCAAGCACAAGGGGCTTGGTCTCCACATCTAAGCCCTGTAGCTTGGCCAAATGAGCCTGGTTCCAAGAGCTCAGAGCACAGGATTTCATGTTTCTGAGCCTCCAAACAAGCCTGGTGTCATGACTCCGAAACACAGGACTTAAGTCTCTGTGAGCCAAAAAAAACCCCCATTTGACCCAATCTGGTTTCAAGCCCCCAACATGCAGGACTTCACCTCTGTTTCTGAGCCCAAAACACAGGACTTGGGCTGCTTCTCAGCTTTAACACTGGCCAAGAGAGCCCGATTTTGAGCCCCCCAAACATGCAGACTCTGTGAATCCCAGCACTGGCCACATGTGTGTGGTTTTAGCAGGACTTGGCTCTGTGTGAAGGTGCCCAGTGTGCCCGTTTCTGACCCCCACGGCTTCTTCAAGCCTGGAAAAGACAGGACCGAACTTTCATGCCCCATGAGCCTGTTCTGAACCCCTGAAAGACACAGGACTCAAGCTTCTGAACGGAGAGCACTGAGGCTCCGCTTTCAAGGCAAACAAACCCAGCACTTGGGCTCTCTTTTCCACTCCTGAAAACACAGCACTGAAGCTTCTGAGGCAATGAAGGAATTTTCAAGCCCCCCCCCGCTCCCAAAAACAACCCGCAGGGCTTTCATCTCCCCTTTTTTAACCCCTGAAAACTCGGTGGGTTAAGCACCTGCGTTTGACCAGGCAATTCAGCCCCTGAGCCTCCTGCTGAGCCCACCTTGGAGGTACCAACCCCCCCGGGGCTCCGGCTGTGCCCCCAAAACCCCCCCAAGATGAAGGGTTATGAACCTCCAAGACCCCATTGAGGGGCCCGGGCGAGGCCTAGGAAGGCCACGACGCGCCGGTTCTACCCCTTCGGGGGCTTCACCCCCTCGCAGCTCCACTTTAACCCGCTCACGGAGGCATCTACCCAAGCTCACCCGGGCGCATTCCCACCTCGGTTTACCTCCTCACCCGGGATATGTGAGCGGGGACACGCAGAGGAACCACTCCCCGATGGGGCGGCTCCGAGCGCCGCCCGCGCTCTGAGGGGAGAGGGAAAATGGCGGGTGGAGACACC
>NW_009953581.1:124931-125541 GCF_000747805.2 Chaetura pelagica | reverse complement strand
GGTCGTAGCCAATCAGACGCGGCCCCGCCCCCTTCTCTCTCTGTTTCTCTCCCCCCTCAGTCCTGTCATGGCGGAGAAGGCGAAGAGGTGAGAGCGGGGCCCCCCCCCCCACACACCCTCCCCACACACAATTCCAACCGTTCCCCTCACAAATTCCCTCTCTCCTTCCCTTCTCCCACAGCGTCAAGATCGCCCCGGGGGCCGTGGTGTGCGTGGAGAGCGAGATCCGCGGGGATGTGACCATCGGTGAGGATCCCTGACCCCCCCCAAACACAAACACACACCCCCACCTCAAGGTCTGGGGGGGCTGAGGAAGGGCCTCGTTTCTCGGCAGGGCCCAGGACCGTCATCCACCCCAAGGCCAGGATCATATCGCGGAAGCCGGGCCCATCGTCATCGGGGAGGGCAACCTGATCGAGGAGCAGGCGCTGATCATCAACGGGTGGGTACTGGGGAGGGGGGGGGGTCCCCAAAAGGGGGGCGGTGCTGCAGGGCAGCGCCTCGTTTCTGGGGTGGCCCTGGCTTCTGGGGTGACCCTGGGGTGGCCCTGGCTTCTGGGGTGACCCTGGCTCCTGGGGACACCCTGGCGTCTGGGGGGACCCCGGCCCCC
>NW_009953581.1:122279-124205 GCF_000747805.2 Chaetura pelagica | reverse complement strand
TAGGAGACCCTGGCTTCTGGGGATGTCCTGGCTTCTGGGGTGACCCTGGCTCCTGGGGTGACTCTGGCTCCTGGGGTGACCCTGGCTTTTAGGGACACCCTGGCTTCTGGGGTGACCCTGGCTTGTGGGGAGATTCTGGCTCCTGGGAGACCCTGGCTTCTGGGGATGTCCTGGCTTCTGGGGTGACCCTGGCTTCTGGGGTGACTCTGGCTCCTGGGGTGACCCTGGCTTTTAGGGACACCCTGGCTTCTGGGGACACCCGGGGAGACCCTGGCTTCTGGGGAGACCCTGGTTTCTGGGGAGACCCTGGTTTCTGGGGACACTCTGGCTTCTGGGGTGACTCTCAGAGCCAGGCTGGGCCAGGGGGGAGTTGTTCTGGGCCCTCTGGGGGTTGTTTGCAGGGTGTCTGGGAACGCCCTTTAGGGGGGTTCCCAGAGGGTTGGTGTTTCCTGAGGTGTCACCGAATGGTTTGGGTCAGAAAAGGCCTTTCAGCCCATCAGCTCTAACCCTCACCCCAGCCCTGCCAGGGCCACCACTGCCCCGTGTCCCTCAGCACCACATCTACGTGGCTTTGAAATCCCTGCAGAGATGGGGACTCCCTGCCCCATGCCAGGGCCTGACAACCCTTTTCAGTGAAGAAATCTTTCCTAATAACCAACCTAAACCTCCCCTGGTGCGACCTGAGGAGCTTAAAACATCTGGGGAGGTAGAATTGTTTGGGGTTTTTTTTTAAGAAGCAGCAAACTTTGATGTGTGTGTGTGTGACACTGTGGGTGCTGAGAAAGACCCTGAGAGTGAGAGACCCTGTGTGAGGTCCAGCAGTGGAGCTGGGGTGGGGGAGGACACGTTTGGTGTCAGGCCCTGACAGACCTGGGCTGCCAAACAGGGGAGTATCTTGTGTTGTTCCACAACCTGGCTGCAGGTATCCAGAGAACATTACACCAGACACCCAAGAGGTGGAGCCCAAGCCCATGGTCATTGGCACCAACAACGTGTTTGAGGTCGGGTGTTGTATCCTTGCTGCCCAGGGCTGTGGGCTCTGGGAAGGGGGGGTTTTCCAGCCCCAGGGCTCCTCAGGGTGCCAGGTGCTGGTTGCAGAGCAACCTGGGGGTTCAGCTTTTGGAGCAAAAGCTCCAGGAAAGCTGGGGAGGGACTTGGGACAAGGGCAGGGAGGGAGAGGATAAGGGAGGATGCATTGAAAGTGGGAGTCTGAGGGGAGACATGAGGAGGGAATTCTTTGCTGTGAGGGTGGTGAGAGCCTGGCCCAGGTTGCCCAGGGAAGCTGTGGCTGCCCCATCCCTGGCAGTGCTGAAGGGCAGGTTGGATGGGGCTTGGAGCAACCTGGGCTGGTGGGAGGTGTCCCTGCCCATGCAGGGGAGTGGGACTGGATGATCTTTAGGGCCCCTTCCCACCCCCACAATCCCATGGTCCCTTATGAGATGATGGGGAGGTTTCCTTAGCACAGCCCTGCAGATTCCCAGGCAATGAAGGTGGGAGACAACAACGTCATCGAATCCAAGGGTGAGTCCGGACTTTTCCCATCCTGAACCCTCGGGGAGATCCCGCCTGGGAATGATCCCGTGGGCTCCTCCTGCTGGCCTTGTGTCACCTGGGGGTGGCTCTCACCGGGTCCCCACCTCCTCCCCCCTGCAGCCTTCGTGGGCAGGAACGTCATCCTGACCAGCGGGTGCACCACGGGCGCCTGCTGCGCCGTCAGCACCTGCGAGGTGATCCCGGAAAACACCGTCATCACGGGGCCTCGGGATCCCGGAAAACACCGTCATCTACGGGGCCTCCTGCCTGCGCCGCCTGCAGACCGAGCTCCCGCAGGTGGGTGCCCCTGGCCCTGCCCCCTGTGCCCTGTCCTTCTGTCCTCCTGCCCCCTGCCTCCTGCCCCCTCTCCTTCTGTCCTCCTGCCCCCTGCCA
>NW_009953581.1:118920-119670 GCF_000747805.2 Chaetura pelagica | reverse complement strand
CCAAGCCCCCTGCCCCCCCATCCCAGCCCCTCACCTCCTCCTCCTCCCCTCCCAGCCCCAGACGCTGCAGCTGGATTTCCTGATGAAGATCTTGCCAAACTACCATCACCTCAAGAAGACCACCAAGGCCACGTCCACTCCTGTCAAGAGCTGAGCACCTCCTGGCCCTCCTTCCCTCTGAGAGGGGGGGAAAAAAAAAACAACCCTGGTTTGGTTTATTTATGCCTTTTATTTATGTTCTGCTGTCGGGACCAGCTTTGGCTCCTGGTGTTTCCCACAGGCCAACTCGACATGCTTTGTTTTGGGAATAAAATGTCCCCTTCCCTTCTCTCCAGGTGGGACTGCCATCCTTTGGGAATATCAGGAGATGTTCACACAGAGTGTCCCACTCCCTGGGACAGCCCAGCCACCCTGGCCTGCTGGCAGCAGGAGACAGGCCCACACTGGGGGACAGCACAAGAGAGAGGTGTCCTAGCCCTGCACCCCCAAATCCATGTGGACCCTGGGGTGGGAACTGCTGCTGCCCTCTCTCCTTGGTCCCCCAAAAGTTGCCTCCTGCTCACCTTCCCTGCCAGAGGTGGAGCTGCAGCTCTTCCAATCCCCCAACCTTTCTTCTGGAGAGCTCCAGGCACATCTGTGCTTCCCAGCTGGCCCCCCCGAGATTCCCCAGGGATGATTTGCACAACTTCCTCTCCCATCCTTGTACAGCATGTACGGGAGGAAATCCATGCTGGAACAGAAATTCCTGTA
>NW_009953581.1:117997-118837 GCF_000747805.2 Chaetura pelagica | reverse complement strand
TTGGTTTCCAGCTGGGACAGGCCAGGGCACCACAGCCCAGCAGGGATAGAAAAAAATAATTTAAATAAAAAAAACCAACCCAAAACGACACCATTTGTTGCCTTTGCAGTCCCAGCCCCCCTGGGGAAGCTGCAGCTCTTCCCCAAAAGCCAAGTCCAAATCAGGGCTGTGAGTCCTGTCCTGTGCCTGCTCTCCAGTTCCTTCTGAAGGGTAAGGTAACCTTTTCCTGGGCATCCATTCCAAAAGCAGGAGTGACCAGATCAGTCTCCACCCTGTAGATCCCCCCTCGGGGCCACCTGTCCTGCCCTCCAGGCTCTTCCCACTGCCCCCAGCCCAGCTGCTGGGGCTGGTTTTCCCACCTCCCTGCCAGCAGGGGAGGTTCTGCTCCATAAACCTCGGCTCCTGGGAGGCTGGAGACGTGTGAGGCAAGACGTGGTGACCCCTCTGGGTGTCCCTCAGGCTGCCCCAGAGCTGAGGGGACTCTGTGGGGATGTGGCAGGGCTGGGGTGAAGCCAAAGAGAAGGTGTAAGATCAGTCAAGCAGAGGGTGCTCCTAGAAATCATTGAATGGGTTGGGTTGGAAAGGACCTTAAGATCATGGAGATCCACCCCCCTGCATGGGCAGGGACACCTCCCACCAGCCCAGGCTGCTCCAAGCCCCATCCAACCTGCCCTTCAACACTGCCAGGGATGGGGCAGCCACAGCTTCCCTGGGCAACCTGGGCCAGGCTCTCACCACCCTCACAGCACACAATTTCTTCCTCATGTCTCACTTCAATCTCCCCTCCTCCAGTTTTCATCCATTCCCCCTTGTCCTCTCCCTCCCTGCCCTTGTCCCAAG
>NW_009953581.1:114815-117895 GCF_000747805.2 Chaetura pelagica | reverse complement strand
CCCTGCCGGGGATGGGACATTCACAACCACCCTGGGCAGCCTGGGCCAGGCTCTCACCACCCTCACAGCCAAGAATTTCCTCCTCATGTCCAACCTCAGTCTCCCCTCATCCAGTTTTAATCCATCCCCCCTCATCCCATCCCTCCTGCCCTTGTCCCAAGCCCCTCCCCAGCTTTCCTGGAGCCCCCAGCCCTGTGTCCTGTATCCCCAGTGCTGTGTCTGGTGTCCCCAGCCTGTGTCCCATGTCCCCGGGACAGTGTTCCATCTCCCCAGCCCTGTGTCCTCAGCCTTGTGTCCTGTGTCCTCAAAACATGTGTCCCATGTCCCTGGCCATGTGTCTGTTTTGTCCAGTATCCCCAATCCCATGTCCCATGTCCCCAGCCCTGTGTCCCATGTCTCCAACTCTGTGTCCCATGTCCCCAACCCTGTGTCATGTCCCCAACCCTGTGCCCTGTATCCCCAATCCTGTGTCCCCAGCCCCATGTCCCCAACCCTTTCTCCTGTATCCTCAACCCCGTGTCCCATGTCCCCAGCCCCATGTCCCATGTCCCCAGCTTGTGTCCCATATCCCCAATCCCATGTCACCTGTTCCCAACCCCATGTCCCTTTACCCCAACCCTGTGTCCCCAACACTGTGTCCTGTACCCTCAACCCCATGTCCCGTGTCCCATGTCCCCAGCCTGTGTCCTGTATCCCCAGCCCATGTCCCTTGTCCCCAGCCCCGTGTCCCATGTCCCCAACCCCGTGTCCTGTATCCCCAAACCTTTGTCCCATGACCCCAACCCCATGTCTCCTGTCCCCAGCCCGTGTCCCGTGTCCCCAACCCCATGTCCCATGTCCCCAGCTGGTGTCCCATGACCCCAACCCCGTGTCCCATGTCCCCAATCCCATGCCCCTTGACCCCAACCCTGTGCCCCTTGTCCCCAACCCCGTGTCCCATGTCCCCAACCCCGTGTCCCATGTCCCCAATCCCATGCCCCTTGACCCCAACCCTGTGCCCCTTGTCCCCAACCCCGTGTCCCATGTCCCCAGCCCCGTGTCCCATGTCCCCAACCCTGTGTCCTGTATCCCCAAACCTTTGTCCCATGTCCCCAACCCCATGTCCCATGTCCCCAACCCTGTGTCCTGTATCCCCAAACCTTTGTCCCATGTCCCCAACCCCATGTCCCATGTCTCCAGTCCCATGTCCCTTGACCCCAACCCCATGTCCCATGTCCCCAACCTCGTGTCCCATGTCCCCAACCCCATGTCCCTTGTCCCCAACCCTGTGTCCCATGTCCCCAGCCCC
Organism: Chaetura pelagica; assembly: GCF_000747805.2. Taxonomy (NCBI): domain Eukaryota; kingdom Metazoa; phylum Chordata; class Aves; order Apodiformes; family Apodidae; genus Chaetura; species Chaetura pelagica. Next base: position 116,607 of record NW_009953581.1, on the reverse strand, counting down.
GTGTCCCGTGTCCCCAACCCTGTGTCCTGTATCCCCAAACCTTTGTCCCATGTTCCCAACCCCATGTCCCATGTCCCCAACCCCATGTCTCCTGTCCCCAACCCCGTGTCCTGTACCCCGAACCCCATATCCCATGTCCCCAGCCTGTGTCCCTTTGTCCCCAACCCCATGTCCCATATCCCCAACCCCATGTCTCATGTCGCCAACCCTGTGTCCTGTATCCCCAAACCTTTGTCCTATGTCCCCAGCCCATGTCCCATGTCTCCAACCCCATGTCTCCTGTCCCCAACCCATGTCTTCTGTCCCCAACCCCGTGTCCCCTGTCCCCAGCCCATGTCCCCAGTCCCATGTCCCTTGACCCCAACCCCATGTCCCATGTCCCCAACCCCGTGTCCTGTACCCCCAACCCCATGTCCCGTGTCCCATGTCCTCAACCCTGTGTCCTGTATCCCCAAACCTTTGTCCCATGTCCCCAGCCCATGTCCCATGTCCCCAACCCCATGTCCCATGTCCCCAGCCCGTGTCCCGTGTCCCCAACCCCGTGTCCCATGTCCCCAGCCCATGTCCCATGTCCCCAACCCCATATCCCCTGTCCCCAGCCTGTGTCCTGCATCCCAGCCTGTGTCTGATGTCCCCAACCCTGTGTCCCATGTCCCCAGCCCGTGTCCCGTGTCCCCAACCCCGTGTCCCATGTCCCCAGCCCATGTCCCATGTCCCCAACCCCATATCCCCTGTCCCCAGCCTGTGTCCTGCATCCCAGCCTGTGTCTGATGTCCCCAACCCTGTGTCCCATGTCCCCAGCCCGTGTCCCGTGTCCCCAACCCCGTGTCCCATGTCCCCAGCCCATGTCCCATGTCCCCAACCCCATATCCCCTGTCCCCAGCCTGTGTCCTGCATCCCAGCCTGTGTCTGATGTCCCCAACCCTGTGTCCCATGTCCCCAGCCCGTGTCCCGTGTCCCCAACCCCGTGTCCCATGTCCCCAGCCCATGTCCCATGTCCCCAACCCCATATCCCCTGTCCCCAGCCTGTGTCCTGCATCCCAGCCTGTGTCTGATGTCCCCAACCCTGTGTCCCGTGTCCCCAACCCCATGTCCCCAGCCCGTGTCCCATGTCCCCAACCCCATGTCCCCTGTCCCCAGCCTGTGTCCTGCATCCCAGCCTGTGTCTGATGTCCCCAACCCTGTGTCCCATGTCCCCAACCCCATGTCCCATGTCCCCAGCCCGTGTCCCATGTCCCCAACCCCATGTCCCATGTCCCCAACCCCGTGTCCTATGTCCCCAACCCCATGTCCCATGTCCCCAGTCCCATATCCCTTGACCCCAACCCCATGTCCCATGTCCCCAGCCCGTGTCCCGTGTCCCCAACCCCGTGTCCTATGTCCCCAACCCCATGTCCCATGTCCCCAGTCCCATATCCCTTGACCCCAACCCCGTGTCCCATGTCCCCAACCCCGTGTCCTGTATCCCCAACCCCATGTCCCCTGTCCCCAGCCTGTGTCCTGCATCCCAGCCTGTGTCTGATGTCCCCAACCCTGTGTCCCATGTCCCCAACCCCATGTCCCATGTCCCCAGCCCGTGTCCCATGTCCCCAACCCCATGTCCCATGTCCCCAACCCCATATCCCTTGACCCCAACCCCGTGTCCCATGTCCCCAACCCCGTGTCCTGTATCCCCAACCCCATGTCCCGTGTCCCATGTCCTCAACCCTGTGTCCTGTATCCCCAAACCTTTGTCCCATGTCCCCAGCCCATGTCCCATGTCCCCAACCCCATGTCTCCTGTCCCCAACCCC
>NW_009953581.1:106571-107444 GCF_000747805.2 Chaetura pelagica | reverse complement strand
GGGGGGGGGGCAGCTCCGCTTCGTTCCCGCCGCATTCCCGCCGGGATCTCGGGTGGCTCCGCTTCCCAACCCCCCCACTCCCACTCTGTTCGCTTTGATTGTTTGATTCCAGAGTCTGTTCCGCCATGAAACTTCCCCAAAAGTTTCCTCCAGGGAGCCTCAATCCCAGGGATACGGGGGAGGGGGGTTGCCTTCGGTTGGAGGGGTTATTCCCGACGGCTCCTTACCGGGAATGCCGCGGGTGCTCCACGGCTTTTTCCCAGCGCTGTGGGAAATGTGTCCTGCCGGGAACAAGCAGCTCTGCTCCCGGGGGGATGCCGGGAGGGCTGCCTCTGCTCCCGGGGGGATGCAGGGAGGGCTGCCCATCATCACCCCCCCCAGGGCTCCAGGTGGGACCTGCCCTTCCCAAAGGGACAAGCAAGGATACAAGGAAGGGACACGAGTGTCCCAGTTTGCGGTGCCAGGTATTTCTTTTCTTCCCAGGACGAGTTTTTCCCGGCCCTGGCTGGTGCTGTCGAGTATTTGCTTAGAGCAAAAAATAAATAAAAGGGGAGGGGAAAGGGAAAAGGAAGGTTTGCCCGGCTCCTGCTCCCTGCAAACCTCTCTCTCCCTTTCCCTGGAATTTCCCTCCCAGCCCGGCGCTCCCTCCTCAAAACCCACCCGTGAGATTAAAAAGAAGCTCCAAACTCACCCCGGGGAAACCAACCAGCCCCACTGCCTGACCCAGGGGGAAGAAGGGGGGGGAACCTCCCCATCCCTCTCTCCTCCTTCCCCCCTCCCCATCCCTAAAAGTGTCGGGGGGCTGATCCATCCCCCCCCCCCCTCCCCCCGGAGGAGGTTTTTGGGGGGGTCACGTCACTCTCCCTGCCGGCG
>NW_009953581.1:103423-104571 GCF_000747805.2 Chaetura pelagica | reverse complement strand
GGAAGGGATGGATGGAGGGATGGATGGAGGGAGGGAGGGAGGGAGAGATGAATGGCTGGATGGATGGATGGAGGGATGGATGGATGGAGGGATGGATGGAGGAATGGATGGATGGATGGAGGGTTGGGTGGAGGTGGCTTCCTAGGGAAAGGAGAGCAGCAGAAGCCTAGGAGAAGAATTCCTGCAGGGAGTAGAAAAGTCAGGAGGGGACAAACCAGGAGCAAGAGGTGGGATCCAGCAGCCCTGGCAAATATGGGAGCTGGGGTCGGGGGGGCACAGGAGCAGGAGCAGGAAGGGCACTTGGTGCTGTAGCTGTCACCTCACTGAGGGTAACCAAGGTGCTGCTCACCTGGGGGGTCCTGTATCCATGGCCAGACCCTTCCTGGAGCAACCACTGGCAATTCTGTCTTGGAAAACAGACGTGGGTTTCACCCCAAGCTGTAAGGAGAAGGAGAGGGAGGAGAAATGCCCCACCAAGGAGAAAACATGAGAAGTGGCTGCACAGCAGAACTGCCAGGGGTGTCTGGGCTGTGGGAATCCCACTGCCTGAGCCAGGATCCCAAGCTGATCCCTGCTCCAGAGCTGGAAGTCAGGCCCCACCAGACTTTTGGCAGCACCTCTCACCCCCATCCCCCTCCGGGAAGGTCATTTTTCCCTTGGGAAGAGCATCTACCTGCCAGCAGGACGGGGATTTTTGCCATTTCATCCCCCCCTCTAGGGGCTGGATTTTGCCCTGGGATCATTTCGGGCAGGAGAAGGGAGGCTGAGCCCTTGGGATGGCTCAGGAGAGCCTGGAGCAGCTCCCTGAGCTCTGCTTCCATTTAAGGGCAGGAGGGATGTTTCCGCAGAACAGCTTTCCCTGGGCAGCAGGAAATCTGGGATTCAACCCCCAGGATGCTCCCCTGGGCAGCCCCAACCCTCCCACCTGCCCCTCACCCAGCCCATCCCAAGGGATGCTGCTCCCCCAGGACCCATCTCCCCCATTACCCTCTCGCAGGGTAACAGCTGGGGACCACTCCCCACCTCCTGTTATCTCCTTCCTTCCCTACTCCCCCCCCATCCCCTCTTCCCTGGCTCCCAAACATCATCCCAAGGCGGGGGGGGGGGGCTGGAAACCAGGGCGGGGGGGTCCTTGGGGTCCCACCTCC
>NW_009953581.1:100016-100855 GCF_000747805.2 Chaetura pelagica | reverse complement strand
GGAAACCTGGGCGGGGGGGTCCTTGGGATCCCACCTCCCTCTCTAGGATTTGATGGCTGAGAACTTGGCCGACCTGCGTTTGAACTTTCCAAGCAAAAGGAGGAGCCTTTTTTTCCCTCTGCAGGGCTGGATTTTGGAGGGTTTTTTTTTTCCTCTCTCTCTCCCCTCCAGGCTCTTTTATCTCCCCCATCTCCCTGCCCAGGGGGGGGTTTGGGACTCAAGGATCTGCAGGGGTTGGGAAAGGGGGGTTGGATTTCAGGGAAGGGGCAGATTTAGGGGGTGGGATCTTCCCCAGAGCTGCCTCTGACCCCTCGGGTGCTTCTCCCTGTGGAGAAAAGAAGGTAGGAAGTCGAGATGCCAGGGAGGCTGGAGGGGTGATGGAGATGGGGGGGGGACCAGGCAGGGATGCTCAGCTCCTCCTCCAGGAGCTGAGTCCTGGGAGAGCAGCTGCATTTCAGGGGGACCTGTGTGGAAGGGAATATTTCCCCCCCGAAGGGAAGGATAAATCTGCTTCCTTTCCGTTGAATTTCCTGGGCATGAAGCTCTTGGGGTGAAGATCCCTTGCCCAGAGGGATCCTTGGGGAGATGGTGCAGCACTGGGAGGCCTTGGGGTGGGTGTCCCAACACTCTCTGAGCTTCAAAGACAGGCAGAAAGCTGGGGGTGGGGGTGGGAATGTGTGTGTGTGTCCCCAGAGGGACCTGGTGAGGGGCTTCCAGCCCAGCCTGGATGGTCCCAGCAGAGGGAACCAGCAGCCACGGGCATCAGGTTGTTGACACAAGGGCTGCAGATGCAAAAATACCTGTTGTTGTTGTTGTTTCACAGGTAGAGGTCAGCCAGA
>NW_009953581.1:83067-99944 GCF_000747805.2 Chaetura pelagica | reverse complement strand
GCTGCTCCCAGGCTGGGAGATGGGGTAGATAGCTTATCTCCAGGAGAAGAAGAGGTGTCAGCAGAAGAATAGGCCTGGGCTGGCTGGTGAGGGCTGTTCCCAGCACGTCCCTGTCCCAGGAAATGGGGCAGCCAAGGTGCCAGGATATAAAACAACCAAGGTTTTTCCCCTCCTCCAGCCCAAATCTGGCTGCTTGGCACCTGGGGTGACCTTTAGTCAAAGCTCTCAGGACCATCTCTCACATTTGGGTGCCTGGAAAGAGGAGCTAGAGCCATCAAATCCTTCAGATGATCCTGGATTTAAAGCCAAATCACCCCAGCACAGGTCTTGCCCACCTTTCAAAGGTGACTTTTCTAAAAAGCAGGGACAAGCTGCTGAAAAGCAGCCCCCTCCAAACAAGGCCCAGTCATTCCTCCCAGGAGGAAGAAGAGCTGTTGCTTCTCCCCAGTCCTCAACGAGCTGCTGCAATGAAACAGAGACCTGATCTGCAGTGGAAAGGATGGCAGGGTAGGAAGGGGTTGGGATGGTGGCAGCCTTTGTGACCTGGAGGACACCTGGTGCAGTGAGGACAGGTCTCAGTGACCTTCCTGGGGGCAGCCTGAAGGATGGGGACACCTCTCCCAAAAACGTTGCAGCCCCCAAAAAGGGCAGCTGAAGGTTTTTGGCTGCCCCTGGGGTTCCCCTAGGGCTGGCACCATCCCTCAGGAAGGTCCTCAGGAACCACTTCTCTTCTAGGTGAGGACCCTCTTTGTCAGTGGGTTGCCTCTGGACATCAAGCCCCGGGAACTTTACCTGCTCTTCAGGCCCTTTAAGGTACCAGATTTGGGGTGTGTGTGTGTGTGTGAGGGAAGGGGGGGGCTGGACTTGTGGGTCTGGCCCTCTGCCCTATCCCCATGGCCCCACTAACCTTGGTGGGACATGGAAACCTGATGGTTCCCCCACCCAGAAAGTCTAATTCAGGCATTTTGTTCACAGAAAAGGGGTTCTGCACCTTTTTGCCCCAAATAAAGCTCAGGGAAATGGTGCCAACACCTGCTTGGGTCGCAGCTAAAACCCTGATAATAAAATCATGTTGTATTAAAAATAAAAATATAGAATCCTAGAATCATGGAATGGTTTGGGTTGGAAGGGACCTCAAAGATCATCCAGTCCCAACCCCCCTGCATGGGCAGGGACACCTCCCACCAGCCCAGGCTGCTCCAAGCCCCATCCAACCTGCCCTGCAACACTGCCAGGGATGGGGCAGCCACAGCTTCCCTGGGCAACCTGGGCCAGGCTCTCACCACCCTCACACTCCAGACTTCCCTCCTCATGTCTCACCTAAATCTCCCTCTTCCAGTTTTAATCCCTTCCCCCTTGTCCTCTCCCTCCCTGCCCTTGTCCCAAGCCCCTCCCCAGCTTTCCTGGAGCCCCTTCAGGCACTGGAAGGTGCTCTAAGGTCTCCCTGGAGCCTTCTCTCCTCCAGGCTGAACGCCCCAGCTCTCCCAGCCTGGCTCCCTAGGGAGGTGCTCCCACCATCCAGGGGAATTCCACCCACCCCCACCTTCTCTCTCCTGTTCTTGCAGGGCTACGAAGGGTCTCTCATCAAACTCACCTCCAAGCAGGTAGGAGGAGCAGCTCCAAACGGGCCCAGCATCCCATCCCCTGCTCCCACCTTCCCTTGCCTGGGGGGTTTAGGGGGGGTTTGCCCTTCTCCTCTCCCCACCAACCCCACTGATGGCCCCTCCTGTCCCCCCCCCACAGCCCGTGGGCTTCGTCAGCTTCGACAGCCGCTCGGAGGCAGAGGCAGCAAAGAACGCCCTGAACGTGAGTTCTGGGGTCTTTACCCTTCTCCTCCCCATCCCTGGATCCTCTCCCAGTTCCCAGCGTGTGCGTCTCCTGCACGGGCTGGCCCCAAAACACCCCCAGATCCTTCCCTCCTGGTTTGGGGGGGCTGCAACCCTCTCTCTCCCTGCCCGAACGAAAACCCAAATATTTAAATCTACATCCTGTACCACTGCCTCCTCCAGGAAAAAAACAAAACCAAAACCATCCCAGCTGGGGCTGCAAAAGAAAAAGCAAATTGCACTTCCCTTTCTCAGCTCCTTCCTACCTGGGTGGAGTTAACCTCCTGAAAACAGGGGGGAGAACCTCCTGTAGCTCCTTCAGTTCCTCCCCGGGTTCGGGTTTGGTTTCTTTTGTGATTCACTTTTCATTTCTTCTCGTCTTCATTTCCAACAGAAAACTTTTATTCTTTATTATTGTTATTATTATATTTTTCCCCTTTTTTCTTTTATTTTTTTTTCCTTTGGCTCCCCTAAATCCACCTGGGTAAGAGCCCATGGGAATACCAAGTGTGTGGTGCTGACGGGTCGAGGTGCGGGGAGGAACAGGCCCAGGCAAATCAGTTCATTTCAAGGCTGGAAGTCCTAAAAAAAAAATATATATAGATATAGATATAAATGAGCTACATCTAATTGGCAGGTGGTGTTTGTTGTGCTTGTGGTGGGTGCTCGCCCACCCTCCCTGGCCTCCTTCCCTCCCTGCAGGGCATCCGCTTCGACCCCGAGATCCCGCAGACCCTGCGGCTGGAATTCGCCAAGGCCAACACCAAGATGGCCAAGAACAAGCTGGTGGGGACCCCCAACCCCAGCACCCCCCTCCCCACTGCTGTACCTCAGTTCCTCGCCCGCGAGCCCTGTGAGTACCAGCTCCCCCTGGGGTGTCCCCATCCTGGGGGCTCCCTGGGGAGTCGCCCTCACCTGCATTTTCCTTGGGAAAACCCCATATCCAGGCAGTTTGATGGTGGAGGGAGTTCCAGGGGAGGGTGGTGATGGGGAAGGTCAGGTCCACGTGGTGGCACATGGTGACCCAGGGTCCCCAAAGGCCCTGGAGGGGACCCGGGGGAGGTGGCAGCCAGCAAGCAGGAGTGGGACAAACCCTTGGTTCTGCTTCCACTCTGTGTGTTTTGGGGCTGGGGTCTCAGTGGAAACCTCAGCCACGGTACCAAAGGTCCGAGGCAGGAAGAGCCGCTTCCATTTCTGCCACCAGCACCACCAGTTCCCCCCCACCCTCCTTGCCTGGCTGGTGACCCCAGCTCTCCCTTCTTGTCTTGCAGACGAGCTCACGGTGCCCGCACTTTACCCCGGCAGCCCTGAAGTCTGGGGGCCCTACCCTCTGTACCCAGCGGAGTTGGCACCTGCTCTACCTCCTCCTGCTTTCACCTACCCCGCTTCGCTGCACGCCCAGGTAACCCCAGACCCTCCCCCCACCCACTGCTGTGCTCATCCCCCCCCCAACTCTTCCCTTTCCTCCCCCCCTCCTCACCTCCTCACCTCAACCTCTGCCCAGCTCACGGGCACTTTTTCCCACCCTGTCCGGCAGAGAGGGAGGGACGTGGGATGCTCAGTGGGGCTGGGATGTCCCCATCACTCCCCACCTGGCACAAGGTATTGGGGGGGTGGTCTCAAGCCCCTGGAGCATCTCTAGGCTTTGTTGGATGCGGGGTGTGAAGTGATTCCAAACAGGGAGGGGAGGGGAGCCAAGGCAGGAGCAGTTCCCAGGAGTTTTCCCTCTGGCTGCCACCGCTGTTAAAAATTAACCACCCACCCTAAAAAATTAACCACCCGCCCTAAAAAGTTAACCACCCACCCTAAAAAATTAACCACCAACCGCCCCAGGAGAGGAGCAGGGAATGGAAGTGGTGGAGGATTCAGAGTGCCAGCCTTGGGGATGTTTCCCAAGTGGGAATGCCAGGAAGAGGTGCCCGTTGTGGGTTCTCCCCCTCCCCCAGCAGCACTCGATGCCATCCCAGATTTTGCTCCAGCTGGGCAGGGAGCAGGAGGAGCTGAGCACGTGGAAGCAGATTTGCTGGAAAAGCTGCATCCCAAAGGCTTTTGGGCCCTGGCCCTGCTGGGATCCAGGGGCTGGTTTGGGCATGGATGAGGAAAATTGCTGGGCCTGCAAATCCAGCCTTTGGATGGAATTCCGGCTTTTTTTTTGCTCATAGGAAGCCTGGGAATAAATATTATTGCAGCCACGTCCCTGCCTTGTCAAATAACCCCCTTGACAGGCAACACCTGCACGCTGGGCAGTGAGGTGTGAGGAGGGTCCCAGGGCTCCCCAGGAAGATCCAGGCTGGGATCTGATGCTGGAAGGGCAGGGGGAAGCTTAGGTGCTTGGGATCTCTCCACAGCTCCCTGAAAGGAGGGTGTAGGGAGGTGGGAGTTGGGCTCTTCTCCCCAGTGAATAATGGCAGGGCAGAGGAAATGGCCTGAAGCTGCACCAGGGGAGGTTTAGACTGGAGATTACAAAGAGTTTCTTTACCCAAAGAGTGGTTGGACAGTGGAACAGGCTGCCCAGGGAGGTGGTGGAGTCACCATCCCTGGAAGTGTTTAAAAGGAATGTAGATATAGTGCTTAGGGACATGATTTCAGCACTGAAGGGGTAAATCAGGTTATGGTAGGGGGATCTAGGTTATGGTTGGACTTGATGGTCTTCAAGATCCCTTCCAACCAGGATGGTTCTGTGATTCTATGATCATTACCAGGGTGGTGGGGCCCAGCACCCAGCTGTGTTGGGCTCTGCTGTGCCCCCAGGTGTGCTGGGGGCTCTGCAGGTGCTGCAGCCCCAGCTCAGCCCAGCGCTCTCACCGCCGGAACGGGCGGCTGTGCCGCTGCCATCCCCCGGGAACGAGGGGATCCGGGAGGCGGGGGTGCCCACCGGGCTGGGAGCCCCCCAGCCCTCTCACCCTGCACCCTCCTGTCCCGGCAGATGCGCTGGCTCCCTCCCTCCGAGGCCAGGTCCCAGGGCTGGAAGTCCCGCCAGTTCTGCTGAGCGCCGGGTGAGTCGCCGCCTTCCCGTTCCCACTGCGCTGGGAAACCCGGGTGACACGTCCCCCCAGCCCTCCTGCCACTGCCCACGAGGGTCTCCAGCAGCTCAGAGGGGGGTGGGAATGGTGTGAGATCCAACCTGGGTCCTGCACTTTGGCCACAATCACCCCAGGCAGCTGCAGGCTGGGGGGAGAGGGGCTGGAGAGCAGCCCAGCAGGGAGGGAACTGGGAGCACTGGTTGGTAGCCAGTTGAACATGAGCCAGCAGCCTGGCCAGGTGCCAATGTTTTTTGGGGCAGCTCTGGGCCCCTCACTGCAAGAAGGACCTGGAGGTGCTGGGGCAGGTCCAGGGGAGACAACAAGGAGGAACCAGAGGGAAAGTCTTGTAGGGATGGGCTGAGGGAGCTGGGGGTGTTCAGCCTGGAGGAGACTCAGGGGGGACCTTCTCACTCTCTTCAACTCCCTGAAGGGAGGTTGTGCTCAGGTGGGGTCGGGCTCTTTTTCCAGGCAATCAGCAACAAGACAAGAGGGCCTGGCCTGAAGCTGCTCCAGGGGAGGTTTAGGTTGGATATCAGGAAGCACTTCCCCATGGAAAGGGTGATCAGACATTGGGATGGACTTCCCAGGGAAGTGGTGGAGGCACCATCCCTGGAGGTGTTCAAGGAAAGGCTGGAGGTGGCACTTAGTGCCATGGTCTGGAGATGTGGGGGTGTTGGTCATAGGCTGGACCTGATGATCCCAAAGGTCTTTTCCAGCCTTGGTGATGCTGTGAAAGCAAAGGAGGTTGGGAAGACACACTCTGCAAACAGCCTGGCCTTCCGTGGGTAGGGAAACAAGGAGGATCCCTGTGGATCTGAGGAGGTTCTGGTCACTTGGCCCCTGTGCTGTGGCACCAGGCTCAGCCACCCGGGGAGAGCAGGAGGAGCAGCCCTGGCTCAGCCCACCTCAGGCTTGGGGCCACAAAGCCCTTCCTGCCTATTTTAGGCTCAGCTGATTAAAAAGAGGGAGTGGGGAGGCTTTGGGAACCTGTGGCTCTTCCAAAGGCTGGAATGTGCCAGTGTTTCCAGCTACAATGTGAGCAGAGCCGTGTGAGGGGCAGGGAGATGAATAAATCCCTGGGAACAGGTCCCACCTGCCCTGCAGCAACCCCAGGAGCTGTGAGGATGGAGGGTGGGGAAGCTCCTGACTCCCTGCCAGGCTTCTCCAGCTGGGAAGGGCCAGGGCACAGCCCAGGGAAGGGGTTTGGAGCCCATCAGGGCAGGGTTTCAGCTGCCAACTGCTTCCTTTGGGAAGCACCAACCACAGCCATCGTTGCCCCATCCCTGGCAGTGTTGAAGGGCAGGTTGGATGGGGCTTGGAGCAGCCTGGGCTGGTGGGAGGTGTCCCTGCCCATGCAGGGGGGTGATCTTGAAGGACCCTCCGAGTTGTGTGCTGCTATGGAAAGACCCTTTCCCCTTGGCAGGGGGACCCCCCAGCCCCCCCTCACCCTCCGTGTCCTCTCGCAGGTCTCAGGTGTGTGATGGTGGCCTACACAGTCAGTCTTGTGGGTATTAAAGGAGTCTTCCAAGGTGGCTGCTGGGTTGGCCTGCTCTCCCCAAAACCACAGTGTGCTGGTAAGGCCACAGGAATTGGGACACACACACACACACACACACACGTGGCCCCGTGGGCTTTGCTGCCTTGGGCAGGGGGCAGAGGGGTGAGGAAGGTCCCGTGATGTCCAGGAGCATCCCTTGGCTTGATCCCTGGGCTGCTCCTGCTCTGCCATTCCCACCTTTCTCCCTGTTATCTGGAGCAGCAGCTTGGCCAGCCCAGGAATGCCTCTGGGCTTTGAATGACCCCTGGTAATCTCATCTCCCTGCCCTCCTCACTTCCTGCCTTGGATCAACACTGAGCCAAATTCCTCCCCAATGCAAAACTCAACTCAAAATTTAACTCTCAGCTTCCCAAGCTGCTGCCTCCTCAAACCCCAGGAGCCTGGACACGTTCCTGTGTGACCTGCCCCAGGTGTTCCTGCTGCAGCAGGGGGTCTGGACTTGATGATCTCCTTCCAACCCCTGTGATTCCGTGGGGAGAAGCAAACTGGGACCAGTGGGGTCCTTTCTCTCTGCCTGATGCCCCTGGGGTGCTGGCAGCCCCCCAGCTCTCCTTGCAGGCATCTCCCACCTTGCCCATCTCCTCCCTCTTCCCCAGGCTGGGGCAGCTTCCCCACACGGGAGCACCGAGGAAGAAGAGCTTAACCACTCTGCCTTCTCCACCTTTCCCCAGCCCCAAAATTGTGGCTGCTTCATGTTTTGCTTCCTCTTTGTTTGTTTGGCTTGTTTTTTTAACACCTCCCTCTCTTGTTCCAGGCTTGACAAACCAAACCCAAAACCTCACGTTCGGATTCCTCCAAGACTTTCCCACAGCCTCTATCACACATCTGCCCTCCGAGGAGAAAAGCAACAAAAAAAACCCCCATGCCTAGTAATAATATTTTTTTTTTCCCCTCTTTTTACACTGTATATTTGTAAGGAAGAGTGTGTCACTTCTGGTTGGACAGGCCTTGCTGGAGCCTTTGAGAAGCCCTTTGCAAACCACAGCAACGACGGGCGGCGAAAAGAAAAACACCCCAACAAACCAAACGAGCAAAAAAAAAATAAATGAGAGCAAGTATTTTTGTACCAAACCTCCTCAACCGGGACAATCTTACACTGGGTCGGACCACAGGTTGTGTATGTTTTTTTTGTGCTTGACTTTGGGAGGTGGGTAAGGAGGAGCCTCCACCCCCCACTGCCCATGGAAGGGGTGGACGTCGCTGCGGGCGCCGGGACGGCTCCCTCGGAACTGTGCCCCGACCAGACCTCTGCAGCCACTTCCAGGATTACCCTTTTCTTCCCAGTTGTACCCAGTGACAACCGGGCAGGACAATGGGAATCTTCCTTATGGTGATGGTGGTTTTTTTCCCCCCCCCCCTTCCCTCGGGGCGACGTGACCAGCGAAGCTCCGGCGCGACGGTTCGGATCAGGGACGGGCAGAGGTGCCCACGTGTGTGGCAAGGTGACAATTTGCCTCCTCCTCCTCCTCCTCCTCTTCCTGCCATGGCTGCTTGAAGTTGTTACAGGCAACGTAAACTGCTGTATGAGAGAAAAAAAACCAAAGCACCAACCAACCCAACCAGCTCTGGGTTTGCCAGCCTCCTCGAGGTCGGGTGCGAGTCCTGAGCGAGCCGAGGTGGGATGAACCAGTGCTGGGATGAACCAGGGTTCCACCACCAAGGCTGTGCCAGCAGCTTGTTGTGGAGCACTCCTGTACATTCCCACGTCTCCATGGACAAGACAGGAGGCTGCTAATACCCTTGGGGCAGTACCCACAACCTTTACAGAGACTGTACCAGCAATGAGACTCCTTGACAGACTAGGCTTCTCCTCCTCCTTGCTCTGGGAGGAATCTGGAAGAAGAAAGAACCTAAATCCTCCATCAGGATTCTGGCAACATTTATCCTTTCGTTGCCTTTTCCCCCTGACCCTGTCCCTGCTGCAGAGCACACCCAGCTCAGAGCTGCCTTGGGCTTGGCTGGAGCTGGTTTCTCAGCTGAAGACACAGGGTGACCCCAAACGTCGTCCTCACCTTTTTCTTCCTCCTTCCTGCTAATTCTGTGGGTGGGCGAAAAACAGGAGCCAGGGTGGGGCAGGGGATGAGGTGGTGCAATGGGCAACTGTTCTGTCAGGGTCTTCTGGAAGAAGTGGGCTTCAGAAAACCCACGTGAGAAGAAACCAGTCCCAAGACAAACCTCTGAGCAGCTCGGAAAGTGAACGCTACCGGCGTTCCCAAGCGACGGGACTGACTCTTTCAGCCAACTATTTCCTGTCCCTTTGTCTCGTGGAGAGGAGAGAGGCTTCCACATTGTCTACTCTGCTTTTGGAAATGTGTTTAAAGGTACTTTTTCTATTGTAATTTTGTAAGAATAAAGCCAGTGATTATTGTAAGTCACGCGTGGAGCCCCTCGTGTGCTGCGTCGGGCCCCTCAGGCAGAGCCCATCATCCTGCCTGGATCTGCAGGAAAGCTCCAAAAACCCAGGCTGGAAGGATCAGCAGGCTTTAAAGTAAACGACTCCCAAGTTTACCAAGATGTTATCAGTTAAGTTTTTAAACCTACTCATCTTGGCAGGAGCGAAGCTGCAGTTTTCCATGAGCTCAGCCACAGCAGAAGCAAAACGTCACCTAGAGACCGAGGGCCAGATTGTTTTATTGATTTATTTATTTTAACAAGCTGAGACTTTTTGAAAAACTTGGGTCACAAGCCCGAGCTGGAAATCCCTCCTCCTGCCTCTGCTCTGCCCCTGCCCTGATAAAGGTGACCAGTGTCCCCAGGAGGCTCAGCCAACAGGCCAAGGCTCCAAAAACAAAGCACCAGCAGCAAACACCAGCTTAGCAAACACAGCCTGGAGAGTGGTGGGTGAAGGACATGACTAAAGCAGGTTCCAAACTGCCCAGGGTGGAAGAAACAGGCACTGCAATCCCAGCTGGTGGGGATTTAAACTCTTCACAGCATCACAGCATGCCAGGGGTTGGAAGGGATCTCTGAAGATCATGGGGTCCAACCCCCCTGCCAGAGCAGGACCAAAACCAAACTATCACTCAGATCACTCAGAAAGGCATCCAGGCAGGTCTGAAAAGAAGAGGAGACTCCCCAGCCTCTCTGGGCAGCCTGGCCCAGGGCTCTGTCACCCTCACAGGGAAGAAGTTCTTCCTCATGTTGAGGTGGAACTTCCTGGGCTCCAGTTTGAATCCATTGCCCCTCATCCTGTCCCAGGGCACAAGTGACAGGAGCTTGTCCTGCCTTCTTGATGCCCTCGTGTATTTATAGACATTAATCAGATCCCCCTTAGTCTTCTCTCTTGAATAATTTCTTTCTTTTAAATCTCCCCCTAAGCCAGAAGATTTTCAGCTCTGTGTCCCCTTTGCCCGTGGTGACCTTTCCCCAGGCAGCCGGGGGAACATTCCTTCCCTCTGACCATCAGGGCACTTACAGGAAGGCTGGAGCTGCTTGGCTGCCACCAGCAGATTGCAAAACAGGGCCAGGGACTCCCAGGCCACTGCTGGCATCTGATCCCAGGGATAAATCCCACAAAACAGGGCCAGGGACTCCCAGGCCACTGCTGGCATCTGATCCCAGGGATAAATCCCACAAAACAGGGCCAGGGACTCCCAGGCCACTGCTGGCATCTGATCCCAGGGATAAATCCCACAAAACAGGGCCAGGGACTCCCAGGCCACTGCTGGCATCTGATCCCAGGGATAAATCCCACAAAACAGGGCCAGGGACTCCCAGGCCACTGCTGGCATCTGATCCCAGGGATAAATCCTGGGGGAATATGAACAGGCAGAGCTGGAAAAACCCAAACTGAGAACATTTCACCCCCTCCTTGTTTCCACTTTCCCAGTTTCTCCCCATCCCCCTCCCACCGACTCCTCCTTCTGCATCCCTGAATCCTGAGTGGTGGAGGCACGGGAAGAAGATGGGAAGAGCTGGATCTCCCCGAGGGTTGCAGGGGAGGGCAGGCAGCTCTGGAGGCAGCAGGGACCTGGGGATGGTGCCAGTTGGGAAAGGGAGAGCAAAGGACAGACGGCGCCTGGACTGGGGCAGGGAGGAGGAGGGAGCCCAGTCCTGCTCCTTCAGGCCTCCTTGGAGAGGGAGGGAATGAGAAGGTTGGGAGAAGAAAGATGAGTTAGCACTGGGGTTTGGCCAGGAGGCTTGAGAGGCTGAGACAAGGGCTGGGAGGGGAGCTGGGGGCTGGGAGGGGAGCTGGGGGATGGCCAGGGTGGCTGGGGCCAGGGAGAAGCAATCCCTGGGGATTTGCTCCTCAGCTCTCCAAGCCTGGAGAAGCAGAGAAGAGGCAGGCAGGCAGGGTCACTGTGCTGCAGGAGAGCAGCCAGGTGAGGCTGCTCCTTGCTCTCCCCACCAGCACAAAGAGGCTCCCAGTGCCTGGGAAAGGAGGCAGATCACTGAGCATCCCCACTGCCCTGGGAACCACGGGGATAAGTGCACACAGGGGTTTAGGATGAAGCTTTTCAAATGGAAAGAGAGCAGATTTAGAGGAGATATTAGGACAAATTGCTTTGCTGGGAGGGTGCTGAGAGCCTGGCCCAGGCTGCCCAGGGAAGCTGTGGCTGCCCCATCCCTGGCAGTGTTGAAGGGCAGGTTGGATGGGGCTTGGAGCAACCTGGGCTGGTGGGAGGTGTCCCTGCCCATGCAGGGGGTTGGGATGAGATGATTTGGGGGGTATAATTCACCCCAGGTTGATGAGCAGGGTGCTGTGGGTGTGTGCCCTGCTCCCTCAGGCTGCTGGCACAGCCAGGCCTCAGCCAACCTCTCAGCACCACGTTCTGCCTGGCTGCCCTGCTGGGGCTGGAAACCAAGATGACAGTGGAGCTTAAAAAGCAAAGCTAAGAAGCACCATGAGCAGATCTCTGCACTGCTGCTTCTAAACCAGGGGGCTGGCAACCATTAGCAGAGCCTGGGCTTCATCTCTGCAGCCTCCATAATTAATAACTAGCTCAGGGGGAACAGAGAACACAACATAACTGATGGAGGCAGGAGGAAATCGCTCGAGTCCTTCAGGCCTTGGATCTCAGCCCAGAAGTGCAGGTATAGTAAAAAAAAAAATCCACTTAATGGAAGGGCAACCTCCTGCCTTAACCATCCTTCCTCCTTCTCCCCTGCTGTGCTTGCCCTCTGCAGAACACCCAACACGTGGATCCCGAGCACAGCAGCACTGGTGGGTTTTCAGAGCGCCAAGCAAAGCAGCAGGAAGCAGGAGAACTGCTCTGCCAGCAAGGAGGGCAGCACTGCAGGAACCAGGGCTTGGAGCACATGGGTCAAAGGGCTCACAGGAGGTCTCAGATCCAACCTCCCTCTTGCAACATGATGGTTTGTCAGTAACAGATCTGGGCAGTTTGGTCTTTCCCGGGTGATGCCTGAAACCCCTATGGCTGGAGACATCTCCCCACCCACATTCTTTCCCAAATATCCAAGCTGAACTTCCCACCTCCTTGCTATGACATCACCTGCCACGGCTGCCAAAGACAAGTCTGACCACATCATCTTCCTGCCTGCCCCTCATATTGCTGTCCCTGTGATGAGCCAGGCCCACAGCCACCTCATCACCACGCTGAGCTGTCCCAGCTCCACACCCTCCTTCCAGGACCTCTTACCCCCAGCCCTGACCAGCCCAGAAGCTCCAACCAGACACTTCCCAGTATCCCCCTTGGATGGGGTGGGGAGGCCCAAACTGGACAGTTTCCAGGTGTCACCTCCCCAGCACTGAGCAAAGAACCAGGAGCCTCCCCTGCTACAGTGGCCCCTCACTGGGGAACAGAGAAGCTCCAACTATGCCATACCCAGCACAATGGAGAAGATGCCTTCATGCCCAGACAAGCCCTCTCCTCTGGGGAACTGCCACCCTTTCTTACCTGCTTCATGGGGGTGGTCCAGAGAACCTGTGCTGAGCTGACAAGACAGACTCAGTTAGGAATGCACCTATGGAGCCAGGACAACCAGCCAGGACAATCCCTGCTCCCCAGGAGGAGATGGAGCCACCACAACAACCAAATCCCAGGCTGGTGCAGCACCCCCAGAGCCAGGACTGGCTGTACCTGATGCAGCTGGGAATGCCCTTGGCAGGCTGATCCCCCTCTTGCTGACAACTCCCTGGTGAACCTCAACCATCCAGATGTACCCCCTGACTTTGCCAGTAGCAGAAAAACCAGCACCAGCAGACTGAGCTCTCCTCTCCCTGCTGGTTGTTAGTGGTTAGCTTTGCTGGTCTTAACCAGTCAACAGAAAGCACTCAACCCTCCCAGACACCCTCCCCCAGATGCAGGAGCTGCCATAAGCCCCCGAGGCAGCAAGACACAAAGGAATCTGGGCCTGGGAAATGAGCAGCGACCCGAAAGGCAGCAACCAAGCTGGAACTAATGAGATGTCAGTGCCATGGCTGCTTCTAGTCATCTGCAAACACAGCCCCTCCTCAGCAGCAGGTACAGGAGCCCAGCTCTCCCTGGTGGCCCCACACCACCTGCCCATGCTCATCAGAAGTGACAGCCATGGCTGGCTAGAGCCACGTGCAGGGGCTTCACACAGCTCGTCAGGGCTCCTCTGCCTCCCTCTCCTCTGCTCTCTAAAAGCCTTGAATGATGGTGATGAATTATAGATCAGCTCTGGTACACACCACCTTATGTCAGTTTTCTCATTCAACCATACAAAACCCTGCTGGTTTCCATCCCTTTCCAGAATGATCATGGTAACAGAGAAGGAGGTGGAACAACCCTTCAGTTGGAGCAACTTCAGGAGAGAAGGCAGGAGACCCTCATGTTTAGGGCTGTGACACCCCTGGGCTATTTACCTTGTACCTTAAAAAAACCCCAAACAACAGAGCTTTGATGTTGGGGGTGAGGAGGAGGGGATGAAAAAGCTCTGGTTCACATCTAGAGACACAAAGAAGTCTTGCCCAGATCCTGCTGAAGGGCCAGTGCAGCTCCTGCTCCCCTGGGCCCTGGCTGATATGGCAAGGGAAGAGAAGGACACTGTGTCAGAAGAAGTGCCCATCAGTGCTGCCATTCCTCCACTGCCCCAAAGGGTCCCAAAAGGGCTCAAGTGGCAGCCCCCAACCAGGGGGGACACACACCAAACCCTGGAGCTGAGGAACAAGGTCCTGGCTGGAAAGGATGTGCACCACCTGAGGAGCCTCAGGAGAGTGGGAGAGGAAAAGTCCTCACCTCCCAGGGACAGGTGGAGACCTCACTGAGATGGGTTTGCCCAAGAGGATGCCCAAAATGCAGAAGACAAGGTGTCTGCCATGGACCAGGTGATCACTGTCAGTCGCTTCCAACTGCAATACTCTAAGTTCTGCCTTTGCCAAGGGCAGCCCCAGTCCCCTTGTCTTCCTGGTTAGCAGGAAGGAAGGAAGAGAACCATGGAGGAACAGGCCTATGGTCCCCAGGAGAGAGCACGAGGCCTCTCAGCAGCCCCTTGCACCCCCAGACTGAGGGAAGAAGGATTTCATCAAAGCCAGTGGAGGGCACGAGGGTTGTGGCCACCAGGAGAATCATCTGGGCAGACACAGAGCCCAGGAGAACACCCTGGAGGAAGACAAAGTACAAAGTGGGTTTAGGGCTTTTAACAGTTGTGATCTCTTCTGCTGAACTGCAGTGACTTGAAGTGGCAGCAACATCCTCTCAGCAAACAGGCTCCCTCTGACACAGGCTGAGATCTCTCTGAGTTGCACTGTTTGAGTTTTAACAGTTCTTGGGAACAAAACTCGTAAGGACCCCTGGGAGTAGCTTTGGTAAGAGAAAACAAAACCCAGCTCCTGAAACCCACACGGAAGAGAGGAGATCATGGTTATTTTTCTGAACTTGCTTTCCCCACAGCTGCTTGTCTCTATTCCCTGCCACCTCTAATAGGCCCAGGTGAGCTCCCTCTCAGCGGGTTTTGAGACACTGACCTAACAAGCTGTGAAACTTATTATGCCACCTCTGCCAGTGCAGCAGGGAAGGCTCCCTCCAGTGAGACAGTGACCAGTTTTTCCCACTGGACACCAACCAGGCTGCTTTGTTCCTTTGAACACTGGAGCCTGACAGAGCTGGTAGTTGATTTTCTTTTCCTGCTCTCCTAATTATTGACCAAACGTATTTGTGATCTTTGAAAGCAGCTGGAGGTGGTTTTCTTTAGACTCTTCTATCATCTTAAATCACTTGAGCAGAGAAAGAAAACTGTCAAGCCTGCTTCTCAGTCTGCTTTGCAAGCTCTGGCTCAGAGAGAAAAGGTAATGCTGGGGAAGGTCACTGGGAAGTTACCCCCTAAAAACCTCCAAAGGTATGAAAGGCAACTCACCAAGAGCTCTCCTTTTGTCCCAGCATCACCACACAAAAAATGCTCAAAAATGCCCCAGATGGAAAGGAGCCTTTTGGGTTTTTTTTCTCCCTTTTGAGTGAATGTGACAGAAGAGAGATAAACTGGTTTGCAAGTGTGCCACAAGTGCCCCAAGCAGGGCTAAAAAGCTCCAGGAGGAATTGCTTGTGCTGACCTGGGAGGGAAAGAAAAACTGTCCCAAAACCAGCTGGAGCGTCAAGCTTTGGTATAGAGAGAGAGATATAAAGCAGTAAAAAACCAAAATAAAATAGAAGAAGCCTTCTACCAGAGTCTCTTTAAACAGGCCTGACATGTGCAGGGCTGGAAGTGTTGCCTGGTTCTCAAAAGAGCAGTCATGAAAACCAGAACAGATGCCACACTCACTCAAGCCCATTTCTCTCCCCGCGCTTTCTCACGCAGGTGCAACTTGCTCCGTGCGACGGGAACAATGCCTCCTTCTTCCTCTGCTCAGGTGCCCAGGTCCAACAGACTCTGCTTCAACCCCTGGAACTTGGAGCAAGGCACCAGCAGGCAGCAGCAACCCCACTGCCAGTGGGATATGGCAATCACCTCGTGTGCCTTTGATCTGAAGCCTGGAAGAGCAGGGAAGCGGCTCCTCTCCCGCAGTGCCGGGAAAACAATATCAGCATTGACTGACTCTGGTTCAGCACAGCAAAAGAAGTTATCAAGAGGACACCAACTGGCCACACTCCACCTTAGACTGTGCTGCACAGAACATCAGGCATCTCCAGGGAGATTTCATTTAAGGTGGTTCATCCCCCCTTCCCAGCCAATAATGGGAAGAGGTTGATGGTGTTAGCCCAGAACGATAAATCATCGAGAAGATAAAAAGACAGCAGAGATTCCTTTACCTCCCTGAAAAGGGAAACACAGGCAGCACAACATATGTTGATTCTCATTCTTTAAGGAGGCAAGACTGGAAACCAGCATTGTAAGTTTATTACTTAAAAAAAAAAGGCTTCAGTATTGCCAGTATTACACTGTCGTTTATTTCCCTCCTGTCCAGCGAGTGGAACTGTGCAACACACATGCAATCCACTGCAGTGGAGACATTGCTGAGGGCAATTTCTGACTAGCACTAGGAAGCTACAGCTGCATTGCCACCCTGCAGCCTGCTGGGAGCTGGGAAGAGGGTTTTGTTTCTGAGCTGGAGCCTCAGGTATCACTGACTGTCAGCACCGCTCAGCCCCACGGCAGGGAAGACGCAGGCAGCCCCCAAGGTGGGCTTGGCTGTGAAAGAAACTTGCAGACAAGGTTTTCCCAAAAGAGATACAACAAATGCTGTTGTGTACACAGATTCTGTGCTCAGATCTACTAGAAAGCCCCTTGTACATCACTCCAGGTAAACACCCCTGGAGCAGGGTAAAAGCAGAGTTCAGCACTGAACGGGAACTCCCGCATCACGTGCCGAGCACCGTTGATCACCCTGGGCCAAGAGGCCACTAGTGAGAACCTTAGACACATTTCCCATTGGCTAATGAAATGAAACTCTAAATGTAGTCGTTCCTCCCCCCTCTGAAACCAACCTGTTTCATCTTGGCAGTGGCTGGGGTGGGGAGACACATCACATTACTATATACAGGCAGTGTCTCTGGGAGCAGACGCCGAGTGGCAAAAAGCCCGTCTGGAAAGGCCTGTTTGCTCCAGAATGCAACTGCTCACTGCTTGCCAGGAACAACATCAGAGTAATCTTTCAACACTCCAGCCAAGTGGTCATTGTGAGTCTTAAACCGACGTTTCTTCTGAGAAGCTGGTTTCTTCCTCCTCTGAATAGGAGCCTGAAAAGAAGGAACAGTGGTCAGAAGAGCTGCCCTCCAGCTGCGACGTGTGTGACGCTGCACGAGGCAGCACCTCTGCAGAGAAGCACCCAGAGAAGCACCCAGCCTGAGCCTGGGGTGGGCAGGCAGGGAAGGGGCTCCCTTGTTTTTCCAAGAAGCAACAGCATCCAGTTCAAATCCAGGCAGGGAGATGACCCTGGGGATCATCTACCTCCGTAGCCCGGGCCCAGTAGAAAAGCTGGTGTTTCTCAGTCAATTTTCCAAACACTCCCATGCAGCTACAGAAGCTGGGATGTGCTCCAGAATTCCCTCCACAGTGCCATCCCCACAAATTCCCTCCACAGTGAAAGCACCCACAAGAAGTGCCTACACG